>NW_027361775.1:42245000-42387500 GCF_039654945.1 Dendrobates tinctorius | reverse complement strand
ACCCCAGTGGCACTCCTTTGTGCAATAAGGACACCTCTGTCTTGTACAGAGGTACACAACACCCTTTAGTTCCATTTCAGTACAGAATGTACTTGGAACAAGCTAAGCTATCAATACATGAAAAAATATGCGGCCTGAAGACAACCGGCACATACCAAACCTATACTGACACTTAATGCAGCTTTTCTACAGCCGATAATTTTCCCATGGTCATAACAAAAACTACAATTAATATATGGATTGTGGACTAAGAAGTTAAACAAGAACAAAAATGTAAGTGTTAGTGAACAAAGATGCTGTGTGCACAAACCCCAAGAATGATTCAAAAAATAGAAGTGCTAGTAGTAAATTATCAATTAAGATGTTAAACAAACGAGAACTCTAAGGCTACTTTCCCACTTGCGTAAGGAAGCGCAGCGCACGGCCACCATGCAGCTCCGCTCCCTGCCGCACCCCCTCCGGTCAGCTCCTCCTATGGGCGCATGACGCTGCATGCGACCTGCGTACCCTATCTTTAGCATTGGGTACGCAGGCCGTGCGCTGGTATGCTTTTGCCGGCGCATGCGCCATTTTGACGGTGCGCCAAACGCACCGTGTTGCATTCTGGTGCGCTTGGCGCACTGTCAAAAGGGCGCATGCGCCGGCAAAAGCATACCAGCGCACGGCCTGCATACCCAATGCTAAAGATAGGGTACACAGGTCGCATGAGGCATCATACGCCCATAGGAGGAGTGACCAGAGGGGGCGTGGCAGGAGGCAGAGCTGCACGGCGGCCGTGCGCTGCGCCTCCTAACACAAGTGTGAAAGTAGCCCAAGTGCCCATGTTGCAGAAATGATGCGGAAATGTCCGCAACATTTCCGCAACTCCCTGCCGCGGGTAAAACGCATGCGTAATTCGCATGCGTTTTCCTGCATAGCACAAGCATTTTGCAAGCGTTTTTAGCTTGCAGAATTCCTTGCGCTTTCCAAGTGATTTGAAGCATCGCTTGGAAAAGTGATTGAGGTTGGTCACACTTGTCTATGCAGCATCAATAGTAAAAGATAGGATGTTAAAAATAATTAAAAAAATATGGTTAGTCTCACCTTCTGACGGCCCCGATCTCCTCAGCAGCGCTCCCCAACGTTCCGTTCCCAGGGATGCTTTGCGCGAAGGACCTTTGTGACGCTCGCGACGTCATCTCAGGTGATTCGCGTAATTCATCCCTGGGAACGGAAGATGCTGGCAGCGTGGCTGAGAGGCGGGAAGCCTCCGGGGGCCGCCAGAAGGTGAGTATATCCCGATGTTTTATTTTAATTCTATTTTTAACAGGGATATGGTAACCAGGGCACGGAGGAGAGTCTCCTCTCCTCCAGACACTGGGTACCATCCGCACATGAAGCGCTCACTTTACGCATGGTGGGCATAACCACATGCGTAAAGTGAGCGTTTCAATGCAATCCTATAACAGCGGAATCGCAGCGACTCCGCAAAATTAATGGACATGCTGCTGACTTTTCCGCTATGCGATTCCGCAGCGGAAAAATCCGCAGCATGGGCAGAGCAACATGCAATTGCATGGGATGCGTTTTGTTAGTGTATTTTAAGAGTTTCCCCTGTGGCAAAAAAAGCGGCGTTAACGCTTAAAAAACACAACGTGGGCACACAGTCTAAAACCTCAGTCACATGTAGAACTTGAAATCCGTATGCGAAAAAGTAGTACTAGTGACCTCAGTGTTTGGCCCATGGGTCCGTTTCTACCATCAGTGTCACCAGTGTTTTTCACGGATAAATAAGTCACAGAGCTTCTCCTATACTTTGCAATGTTAAATACATAATGCCATCCCTGTGTTGTACTTGTCTTTCACGGATCATTGGACTGATTCTGGCACATTTCATCTTTGATTCCGGAAAAAACACGGACATGTGAATTGCACCACAGATTATAATGGAGAAAACAAGTCCTTAGAACCAAACCACATCACACTCCAACATGATATTATACACCCAGTTCTGAAGTATATCAACCCAGGCTAGCGAATCAGGCAGACACAAAATTCCTAAATGTACATTAAAGAATAATTCCTACTAAGTTTGTAATTCATTAAATGTGTGTATATGGGTATGCAAAGTAGTGAGAGTTTAATAAAAGGGCTGTCTACTACTGGGACAAACCTGTCTCAATTGGAAAGTTTGACCTCGTTGAAATAAAATCACCTATACTCCCCTCCCGTGCAAGAGGCACTGTCCCTGCCTTCTGACGTATAAGTAACTGAGAAAACGTCACCGCTGCGGTTGGATGCGCACTTCGTCTTTATTATGTATAAGTCTGAAGGAGAGATCCCCAACACTGGCGCTGATTGGGCGCAGAGTTCACGTGACGTAACAACCTCCAAGTACATCCTCCATGAAGCTCCAACCACGGCCGCATCTCCTCCGGTCAGCTCCTCCTCT
Source organism: Dendrobates tinctorius (assembly GCF_039654945.1). Lineage (NCBI taxonomy): Eukaryota > Metazoa > Chordata > Amphibia > Anura > Dendrobatidae > Dendrobates > Dendrobates tinctorius. Next base: position 42,385,069 of record NW_027361775.1, on the reverse strand, counting down.
GTCAGCATGCGGCTGCCTGTGTACCCTATCTTTAGCATTAGGTACGCAGGTCGTGCGCAGATATGCGTTTGCCGCTGCATGTGTCGTTTTGACGGTGCAGCGACCTGCGCCAAACACAACGTGTTGCATTTTGGTGCGTTTGCTGCACGGTCAAAACGACGCATGTGGCGGCAAACGCATACCTGCGCACGGCCTGCGTACCCAATGCTAAAGATAGGGTACGCAGGCTGCCGCATGCCAACGAAGGAGGAGCTGATAGGAGGAAGTGCGGCCGTGGGCGGAGCTTCACGGAGGACGTACGCATCCCTCCACAGCTCCAAGGAACGCAAGTGTGAAACTAGCCTTAGAAGGGGTTGTCCTAGTTGTGAACAACTCCTTTAATACACTTCCCTACCGCTGCTCTCTTCAGGATCCAGTGCCATTCTTCTCTATTTTTCAGTGACTTCACCACTCTACAGACTGATGATACTGCGCAATGCCTGACTTACAAAGTAAGCCTATAGAGCATCAGAACAAGGCTCCACAGGGTTACATAACAGAGAATTGAATGAGCCGGCTAGTTACAATTGTGGTGACATCACTGAAAAGAGAAGAACGGTGCTCTGGATCTTGGAGAGAGCGGTGGTCAGTATATTATTTACACTCACACTACATTACAGTGGGGAAAAAGTATTTAGTCGGCCACCAATTGTGCAAGTTCTCCCACTTAAGAAGAGAGAAACCTGTAATTTACATCATAGGTAGACCACAACTATGAGAGTCAAAATGAGAAAACAAATCCAGAATTTGCCTGATTTGGCAAGATTTAGTTTGTAAATTATGGTGGAAAATAAGTATTTGGTCACTAACAAAAGTTCATCTCAATATTTTGTTATATATCCTTTGTTGGCAATGACAGTTGGATCCGTTGAAGCGTTCCAGAGTTATAACCTTAAAATGACAGTAGTCAGACTTGTTAAAATTGGCTTGGTCATTAAGGATATACGTTTCAAATATCAAACAAGAGGATAAAAAACAAGATCAAGAAAAAGGGGACAAATAGCATGGCATATATTGAATACAGCTATTAATATCTGTGGCCTGAAATATCTGAAATATACAGTGTTTACCAATTCACACAGATGGACTGCTTGCAATAAGGTGCACAGGGAAAAATATACTGAGGACAATAGTACACCATTGTAAAATAATACATAATTTTAACATGATGGTATAATGCCCAAGACAAATTAACATCAGTGATAGAAATACATGAAGACAGTCAAAAGGCCAGTATTAGTACATGATCATACTTAGCTACTGTCTGAATTAAATGAACTGGCACATCAAGGCAGGTTTCGCCATGTTTCATCAGGGGGCGTCTGACTGCCTTTTTACTGTTTTCATGTTACTACAACAGCTCCTGGTCCAACTTCACCCCCAACACTGATGAGCAGCTCACTGTCATTAGACAATGTACATAGAAAGTCATGGTGTGGGCGAGATTAGCTTTCTGAGTTCTGCTTCATGTGGCATCTAAAAATGGATTGTACCATAACTGCTGCACCCACTAAACTAAATGACACATTGTTGGAATAAGGGTTTCCTGTCCTACATTATGTTGCTCTCAGATGAGGTAGCAAAAGCCTGGGGACAGATTCCATTTAAAAGGCACCTGTCAGTAGGATCAACCATCCTAAGCCATCTATATGGGCACACAGGACATAGAAAGCTGAATAACACAACACCTTGCTGTCTGCGATCTGAAGCCTTATTCCAGAGAAATCCACGTTTTTTCTTATATGTAAATGAACTCTTCCAGGCTATGGGGAGGATGCGGCCTGGAAGATAATATACATTACGGACTATAAAACGCATTGGATCATAAGATGCACCCCAAATTTTGGGGAGGTGAATAGGAAAAAAATATATATTTTTAAATAAAATAGTGGTTGGTCTTATAGTCTGTTTTTACAGTATCCTACCAGGGTTGCGGCAGCAGGATTGGGGCTATGATGTGGGTCCCGAGCTGGGAGGAGGTAGTGGCCCAGCGGTGCGAGGCTGTGGCTGTGGGCCCTGGCCTTTCAGAAAATGCCAGCGGTGTCAGGACAATGAGATATCGGCAGGCAACATCTCAATATGCTCTTGGGCCACCTCTAGCGGCTATTTTCTGAACCACACGCCCTCCTTCCAGCCCGGGGCCTGCAGCATCACCCCACTCCTCCCTTCGGCCTCCTACAGAAGCGACCCTGCTCCACAGCAACCGGTTAACTACATTCGAATTATAAGATGCACCCCCATTTTGCTTCCAAATTTGAGGGAAAAAAATGCATTGTATAATCCAAAAAACACAAGTAACTAACGAAGAACAGGAGAAATTAAATTTGCTTTCTTGCAAACACATTTTTTGATCTTTTGCAGCTCTTGAGCTCTGCTGTATTGTAACAATACTGCATCCCTGTCTGCCTGTGAGATGGAATCTGAGAGGAACCTGCACATGTGTCAGGTATAATCACACACAGCTCTGCAGTGAGATCAGGAGAGCAGAGCGCAGCCATTAGGCCTCTTTCACACTTCAGTTTTTTACAATCAGTCACAATCCGCCAGGTTTTGAAAAAAACGGATCCTCAATTTTCTTTTGAGGATCCGTTTTTTTTCTCCATTGACTTTCATTAATGGCGGATTGTGACGGATTGCTGTCCGTTGCATCCGTTTTTTTTGATGATCCACCAAAAGTTGCTGTCCGTCACCATCCTCAAAGATTTCAAAACGGAGCTTGCAACATTTTTTTTTCTGGCGGATCCTCCAGGCACTAATTTAAACCGAAATTCTTTCTGGGTGCCGGACCAAAAAAAAAATTCTCTCTCTCTCTCTCTTTCATTTTGCGGATCCGTCAAAGAAAACGGATGGGTGGCATCCGTTGTCATCAGTTCTAAAACGGATCCAGCATCCGTCCTTTTGGCGGATTTTGACTGATGCAAAAAACTGAAGTGTGAAAGAGGCCTTACACATCACACCGGCAACTCCCCTTTCATGTAATATAAGCTCCGGAGGCAGACTTATCTTCCAGGCAGTGTCCTCCCCAAAGCCTGGATGAGGTCATTTACATAAAGTGATAAAAGATGATTTATCCACAACAAGGCATCTGATACGAGACAGACAGGTAGGACTTTTTCAGCAGTCTATAACCTGTAGGCCCATATTAATACCGGTAGGTTAAATGTTGTGACAGATTCCATTAAGTGTGGGAAACCAGAAGTATCCTGATAAAATGAAATCTTGTAGCGGCAGTAAATAAAGTATTCTAATACTTTGCTTATCATTCTGATGTTTAAGAAAGTAAAAAACAACTCTCAGAAGTGGCTTAGAGATGTCAAAGACATGATACACAAAAAGTAAATGAAAAATGTATTCCCAAGTGAAAAAAAGCTCAGTACTGAGCTGGATATCACATGCAGTAACTGTTGGCCATTAATGGAAGGTTTTGATGGCAGATTGCTTAGTACATTATGTTCATTCTAAATATACCCATATATCACAGCGTGCTAGGATTTCATAACACACACTATGACTTTATAGTACATGTAAAGCAGTTGGTGTCAGTTATCTCGTCAATTAATAACACCCTCTAAAGTACATCAGCATGTCTGCATTGGCATGCAATGAAATCCAGAGATTAACACTCTCTTGAAAGATTACACGATGAAGTGGAGGGGGAATGGCGTTCTGCTTAGAATAGAACCTTTGCAACAGAGAACGAGACAGAATCCTGAGCAGAAATCATTTCAGCATGGCACAGAAGTGAAAGGACTAAGACATTTGGAAAACATTAGCCGTTCCATTTGCCAGCTCACTTTTCAGATGGGTGCCACAAGTAAGCTCCAGGCATTCCTCAGTCACCAGTGTTGGGACATAGCCTGTCTAAGGGTAACCGAGACTGGCTTTTCTTTGGAAAACCAAATAAGAAAGTACTTAAGTAGTTAAACCTATTTCTTGCTAATCTTAAAATAATTCATGTAGAATATAAAGAAAATGCAAACAAATGCATAAAAGAAGAAGCTGTGTTCCAAGACACTGACAAAAGCACTGATTTATCAGCATAAGAATTAAGAAAAGTGCAAATGATGGTCCAAATTTATTCTAGGCCCAAATCTCACTTTTTCAATGCTAGATAACCGATTTGGCGGAAAGGGAGGGAGATGATAAATTAAACAAACTGTAAAAAAACAACAAAACTTCTAATGATTCTTCTATGGCGCTGTGCCAAAACAGGATAGAGCATGTGAAAAAGGCTAGTGACTGACAACATCCTTCAGACTCTCAGGATCTAATGGGGATACTGGTGGGAAATCCGTTCCTAAATGATCAGATTTGCCAACATTCAGCGCAAGCTCACACAGTATGGAAAAAATGTCATATGTGAGAAAAGTGAGCATATCCATTCTTGCAGTATTCGTATTAATAAATAATAATAATCTTTATTTTTATATAGCGCTAACATATTCCGCAGCACTTTACAGTTTGCACACATTATCATCACTGTCTCCAATGGACTCACAATCTAAATTCCCTATCAGTATGTCTTTTGGAATGTGGGAGGGAACCGGAGTACCCAGAGAAAACCCACGCAAACACGGGGAGAACATACAGACTCCTTGCAGATGTTGTCCTTAGTGGGATTCAAACCCAGGACTCTAGCGCTGCAAGACTGCAGTGCTAACCACTGAGCCACCGTGCTACCCTAATAAGGGGGCTAATGCTTGAGCGAATAATAGTGCTAATTTAAGATTTCTGCCACAGATCTTGTAAATTACATGTCAGGATCAAGCAACTCAGAAAAACAGCTGATGCAGTGGCTAACACTAATGTTGGCAAAATGTATGTAGGTTAAAGGTATTTGTAAACTTAGCTCCCTGAACAGGGTTTTTATGAAGGGGTAGAAACCAGTAACAACTAAAATTATTTTTACCTTTGCCACATAATATCCCATCCAGAAAATCTACAGTCATAGTCACTGGATCATACAGGCAGTCTTATGTGGGTTCCCCTGGCAGACTTGGGTGTGAGAATATATTTGAAGGATACCACACTTGCCACCACCTACCAGCGACTGCCTCTAATGACTGGGGCTTCCGGATGATTGCAAAGATGCTACTTGATGGGATAACTGCAGGCTTATCAATGTTAGCCAACATGGTACAAGATGGAGTAATACCCGCATGCACAAGCCACATCCAGAGATTTAAATAAATAAATAAAACATTGGGGTGAAATGGAAGGAGATTCTGGCTAAGCAAAATTAAATGGTTTTCTAATATTCGGACTACCGGCAATCCAGTAAAAGTATACATTTACAGCTGTTGTGACAGGAGAGACTAAAATAGAATGCGAACACGAATACTTTATTCTAGTTCTCATCCATAATCAAATTACACGACATCTGTGAAACGTACCGAAGGCACCAAAGGAGTTTTCAAATTTATAGCTTTTTGGAGAAGTGCAATCAATTTTCTGTATTCAGTGCTAGCACTCGGCAGATAAAGGCTTTAAATAAAACATAGTGTCCGACATGGCAGGGAGACGCCGACTCCTGCTAATGATTCCCCTCTCGAGCTGGCGATGAGGCTTTCCTGGAATTACAGAAGCCTAAATGTGCTGCTCGGAGGACAACTAGACATCTTGGCATTTACATGAATTTCCTTCAAGATGAAACCAGTAGAGAATTCCAAACCTTGGTATTTGTTACACATAACTTTCCTGGGAGTCATCACTAGCCAAGCTCCCAGGAGACTGTATCGTGAGCCCCCGCTGGGGACAGCAGCCGATGCAAATGGCAATAAAACGCTTATTAAGAAGGAATTACACATAAGCAATAAAAAAATATACTAAAACTAAACAATAAAAGATAACATGGGGAATAATTTGAGGTCACCGCTGCTATTATTGCTTATAGTTCCGGTGAACGGGCGTTCCGGTGAAAACAAGTTACCTATCCATGGTGCAGGAGACAACTTATTGATTGGTGGGGTCCGATTACCAGGACCAGCACCACTCAGCAGGACAGGGAATCTCCATTCCTGTTAGAATGGAGTGGTAGTGTGTATGCTCAACCCCTGCCCCATCTATTCTCTACAGGGCTTCCGGAAATAAAGAGGTGGTTGAACTTGTGCACATCCTTTCCATTCTAATGGGGATAAAAGTTCCTTTCACTACCAATTGGTGCTGCTCCCAATGGACAGACTGCGCCGATCAATAAGTTATCACCTATCTGAAGAATTCACTGGACAACCCCTCTAACATGCAGTATATCTGCAGTGCAGCTTTCTGGGTTACTACTACTAATACAATATTTGTACAACATTGAGTAAATTTACTAACCTAGATTTGCAAGACATTTTGTCTTATTTTGTGCAAAAAACCCCCCCAAAATATTCTATTGTATATTTAAGGCATTTTAGACATTTTTTTCCAACTTATTTGACAGGGCAGTGTGGTATGTTGGAAAGAAGGTATGACATAAAATGTGAATTATTGGGGCAAAGTAGCCTAAATATGAACTAAATTTACCATCCATTATGAACCTCTAATAAACTTAGCACATTTTTAATCTAGATTGATAGCTGGATTTAGTCTACATTTACACTGTCTACAAACTAGAGGAGATTAGTAAATCTGCAGCATTGGGTTGGGATTTAATTAGCAGGCTTCTGATGTGGAACCAGAATCTCTCTATATTCTCTAGCAATGACTTGGCCTAGCCTGAAAAACAGTAACCAGGTTTTTCTAAAATTATAGTTCTGTCACTAGATCACAGTCCTATGACAGTACTAGGTCAATTTGGTTACGTTTCCCTAAATAAGATCTACCCACAAAAATGCTCTTACACCGTTTGCTGTTGATCGTAGTGACTCTTTAAATATGAGTCGATGATACCGTTTGCCAATTCCATTTTTCCATTACCATATGTTTACATAAAATAAGGAATTTTTTATAGCATCAACTTTAATGGCAACATTACTCTTTCTTTTTTCTTTCCTGGCTTGAAAGTCTGTGCACTCACGTCTTCAAATAGCAGCATAAACTCCCACACAAAAATAAAATAACATCCAGAGCTGCTCTGTGCCTGTTGACAGTGGAGGAAGTTGCATCCATCTGCCAAGTGTGAATTTTCCTTGGGTTTTGGCAGAACTCGAGTAGTAGCACTGTATCCAGTAAACAGCTGTGTGACTTTGCAGAAAGAAACTTGTGTTCTCTCCATCTCCTCAGTTTGAAAATAATGTATACTTTCTGTGAGCGGCTCACAGCAACATGTGTCACAAAACACCCACCAATATTACATCAGGCAGCTGTGCACAGTCGAAAAATGACATTATTCGCGATCAGGGTAGACTGCTTGAGCGAGGAATGATATGGATGGAGGTCATCCAAATGCACTCTGCATTACATAAGATGTTTTGTAAGGCCAGTCTTTTACCAGATCCAATGAAAAAAACAACATTTAGTCATGTGATCAAAACAGTAGTGAGTTTCCACCTAAACTATAGTAACAATACAAAAAAAACCTCATCCTTTCCTTGGAGAGGTTCAGTTGTTAGTAATTTTTGTTATTTTAGATGTTTAATACATCTCCGGATTATATCTATATGCAGTACGACACCACATTCACACTCTTAATGGTTGATCAAACGATCACCTGGTGACTAATCATTAATTCAACACTGCTGTACACATTTAAAGGAGTTTCCCCAAGAACAAAAGTTCTTGGAACGATAACTTCCACAATTGGATGTGGTTTAAATAAAATGTTCCTGTGCTGAGATAATCTTTTAAATGTGCCCCTGCAAAGTGCTGTGTATTGTCCGTGTCTGACCGTACAGGGACATACGATCATATCAAATTTCCTGGGAGATGGGGGAGGGGTGAGAGGAAAAGAGTATACTGATACACATACAACTGGGGAAGTTATTATAATGCCAAGATCTATTGATTAAAATGAACATTTGTTCTTGGGCATTCCCCTGTAAATATACATTGACAGTTACAGGCATTTATACTGGGCATATCAATTTAATGACAATGGGTGAGGAAAGAACTATCGCCAGTGACTCTTCTGGTGATCGCCAGCGAGCTGGCGATCTCTTCTGGTGAGCTCCAGCGAGCTGGCGATCCCTTCTGGTGAGCTCCAGCGAGCTGGCGATCCCTTCTGGCGATCAACAGCGAGCTGGCGATCCTTTCTGGTGATCAACAGCGAGCTGGCGATCCCTTCTGGTGATCAACAGCGAGCTGGCGATCCCTTCTGGCGATCAACAGCGAGCTGGCGATCCCTTCTGGCGATCAACAGCGAGCTGGCGATCCCTTCTGGCGATCAACAGCGAGCTGGCGATCCCTTCTGGTGATCAATAGCGAGCTGGCGATCCCTTCTGATGATCAACAGCGAGCTGGTGATCAACAGTGAACTGGCAATCCCTTCTGGTGATCAACAGTGAAATTTCAATCCCTTCTGGTGATCAACAGTGAACTGGCAATCCTTTCTGGTGATCAATAGTCAACTGGCGATCAACAATGAACTGGTGATCCATTCTGGTGATCAACAGCAAGCTAGCCAACTCTTTTGGTGATCAACAGTGACCTGGCTATAACTAGAACAATTTTTTTTTTAAACAATCCTCTGTTTTAAAATGGTCCATTTTGATAAACTTTAGACTAATATGTAAGACTGCCTATACTACTTCAACATAACATGGGGGAAATTGACAACGACCCAACATATAAGTGAATCAGAGAAATGTCTCAATATTACCAAGAAAGAATGGGTGGCTAAACAAAGCTTTATGGTAAATTATTTAACCGATCAATTATGCAATTTGTTTACTCTTTATGTTAGTGACAGTATGGCCAAACAAAACCAAGAAGCTCAGTTCCCAGACTGTACTCAAGTATTTCTGTTGATCCCTGCAAGATCCTGAGGGTGTCTAGGCTGGTGACTATACACATGTACATGACTGAACTATATGCTGTATATACACTGCAGTTTACCCCAGGCCTGTGCAAACAGTAGCCCAGCAAATAAATCTATTTGCCAGGGTGCACCCAGCTTCCTTAGACTGATTTAATCAATCTTTATAGAACGTTACCTCTTTGCATCCTATTACAAATGAATATGTGTCGATCTGTTCCATTTAATCTATTAAACATCCCACTGTCCTTAATTTACTTCTGTCTAGGAGACACGGAGCTCTTAATGTAATCATCCTTCAAGGGAAAAGGAGGAGGAAATAACATTTTTAATCTTGAGAGGGCTGAGACATTGCCCTCAAGTAAAAGGCAGCAGCTTCCTTTGCTTGGGGACTTCATAGTCACAGTAAAAACTCACCCAACCATGAAATACTCTGCAGAGAACAGAACACTTCTAAATGGAGATGATGGCTTCTGTTACACTGAAAGAGTGTGGGAAACCTGCACAAATTTCTGCTATCCATCCCCGGTACACGTCAACCCTCCGTGACCAAAAACCCATCTCACACTCACTACCAGCTCAGAGGGATCATGCAATAATCCAAGAGCCGTCAGACATGCCTACAGGATCTTTATTTCCAAAACTTTGGCTTTGCTACATAGTAACTTTGCTCCTAGATTCCCATGTTGGAAGTTTTCCTTTGTACTGTCAGTATGATTTATATTTAAGTAGTGCAGCAGGAGAATCCGGCACAGAGTACAGTGTTTTATGGGTTCGTACATCTCCTGCTGATAACATTTATATGTAGCAGAGAGTAGGTGTATGCGGCATGTAATCTTACATCTCAGACGCCATCACATTAACCCACTTAATGGCAGCTCCGTCAGGCTTCTCACTATGTCTGACTAAGCTCCAAGTTTCTCTGAAGACGGAACAACTTGTTTACTGCAACGCCAACCACCCCTTCGCATCAATGGGTGAAGCATTTTCCCAAAACTCCTTACAATTCAGAGCAAGTTTATTTTTAGATTACCAGCTAACATCATGGACTAAATGTAATGTGGCTGGAAATTATCATTGGAATGTACAAGTGCACCAAGAAGTCGAGTTAGGAAAGACGGGGTTAATACTCAGTCGCATTCTTACTTGGTTATTTAATTACTAAGGGTGTTGCATTACAGTACATGAGCCTGGGGCTTTTCTTGTACTTTTAAGAAATACAAATATTTTTGGTGTACATCTAAAGCAATGCATACGACGGCCATATTTCTTTAGAATGTCTAGACTTTAGATACGTGTAGACCCTACTGCGGAGAGGATCTGGAAAGCCTAGCTCCTTCTTGCTTCTCAGTGATGGACAGCGAGCAGACACTTGGCGCGCTGGCATTAGAATAAATGACTTCTAATACATAGATCGGCAATAAGCAAGTGCATTGTATGTAAATGACGATGATACGTACGCCAGTGCAAATTTGCTAATTCAAAATCGCGTAACCTTTCCTAAAGGCAAATATTTCAAGAGAGATAACCAGTGAATCTTCAGCATCAAGTCAGATTAACATAAACCAAATTACTTTGAATGAACAATCTTATTAAAAAATGATACATATCAAGGCTAATTAAAAAAAAAAAAATACATATATACACAAAACTTAGCACTCAACATTTCTTGAAGAAAAAAAAAGGCAGAAGTGCGATAAAGCCTAAATAACATGGAAAGTTATTAAGTTTTGTTAAAGGGGTTATACATCCTTTAACAAAACTAAATATTTCTTCCCAATATAAAATAACATACACTTTTTTTTCTGTTACTTATAAACGTGCCACAATCTTCAGATATCAGCTGTGGCCTCAGTTACTCCATTTCTGGCTAGTGCTCGACTTGTGACATAAATGGGGGCTGGCTTAGCTACAAAACCAGCCACGTCGCCAGCCCCCTTCAAACAGAACACTAATGAAATTCCCCTGTGTCAATCACAAGCTGGAAGGGGAGCTGTTGGAACGGCTCCAGAAATAGGAAAATTGGGGCACTCGCAGAAGTTCATGCAAAATTAGTAAGTTGCAAGTGTTTTTATACTAGAAACATAACATTTTGTAGACATTATGCAATATTTATAGTGCATGGTAGAAACTTATCAATTCCCTAATACATACCTATTGTATTCAACCCAAATTAGGAGAAAAAGTCCAGCAATACAGAGATCAGCCCAAAAAGACTATTTCATCAAGTTAAAATAAGGTATCAGAAAATACAGACGTTCATGAACTGGCCTACATGGTGTGACAAAAAAAGGTTGTGGATCCAGGCAGATGACCGTCCTAGTGGCTAGTCCGGAAACACATTAGCGGTGAGCTGACCTTTGATAAATATTACATTCATCACCCACTTACAAACAACATTGTTCACTTGGATTCAGTATAAAGGGTGGTTCACCATTTGAGGCCCCCTTTTCAATGTCCCTAATGTGCCAGGTAATAGAATAAGCTGTCCCCCCACTGATCTCTTGATATTGTTGTCACGTGACTGCTGCTGCCCATCAGTAGCTGCTGATGGGTTGCAGCCTTTCCAAGTTTGCCAGAGAACACAGAGATCCAGGAGGAGGACATGCTTTAATAAAAATAAATAATTTTAGTAGGCCAGAGACATTGAGAAGGGGGCTGTTGTAGAGGACAACCCCTTGAAGTCTTATACAGTAAATTCTACAGTTTATACAGTAAACTTATAAAAGGTAAAAAATAAATAATTGTGTGATTCCAACTCAAGCATGAGCAAATCAGGGCTTCCTTTTTTTTATTAATATTTTTCAAACTCAGATACGTTTCATGTGATTGCACCATTTCCTCATTTTGAGAATTACAGATTAAATCGGTTTTCCACAACTTTATCATTGATAACCTATTTTTGAATGACCTTGGGATAGGTCATTAATGTCTTATCAGTCAGTGCCCCACACCTAGCACCCCTGCCAATGTTCCCTGTGTCAGCGGCCGCCGTCTGGAAATGCTCAATTGTGGAGCTGCTCTGTCTTTGGATAGTGATCATGGCTGGGCGCTGCACTTCTGCCTCCTATTCAAATCAATAGGAGGCAGATGTGCACTAACCGGCCATGGCCACTATCTGTGGATGGAACAGCTTCGCCATTGAGCATTTCTGGCTAATTGCCCTTCCGCAACGAGTTAATCGACGGGGGTGTCGGGTGTCGAACACCGACTGATCAGACATTGATGATCTAAGAATAGGTCATCAATGATCAAGTAGTGGACAACCTCTAACAAAAATGGAAACAAAATTACAAGAGGAAGAAGCAGAAATACAGTATGGGCATTTACTTGATATACAAATAAAAGTATTGCACATCTATATGTTATCTGTCAACGCCATGTACTAAAACGGTACAAAGAAAATAAAGACTATTCAGTTAAGTGACAAATACCAAAATAAATGAAGGGAAATAAAGTAATGTTGGACTAAGCTCCAGGCACTGATTTTATATCCAAGAAGCATTTAATTTTCCATTGCCTTCATAGTGCCAACGTATTCCATAGCATTGCAAAGAGACAGTCACCATTCACACCAGTCCCTGTACTAGCGGGGCTCACAATCTTTATGTTTGGACAAACTAGGGACCAATCTCATAGGAAGTCAATTAACATATCAGATTATGGGAGGGAATCCGAGAATCCAGAATAAAGCAGCACAAATATGGGGGTGACCAGACATGATGTTGGCACTGGTCGGAATCCAGTGCTGCAGATTCTTCCTTACCGCTACTTGCCATCATCCACAGAAATTCATTCTATATTTTAATGGTATCTGATATAAGCCAGCCTGTAGTGTGAGATGAAAGGAAAAGACTAGGTGGTGCACCCTACTATCCAAAAATCTAGAACTTGAAGCCATAAATCTGGACTAATAGGGTGTGAGCTGTCAATGGAGCGCACATGAGAATAGGACTATACAGTCTATAAACCCGTCCTTACACCCCAAGGACTAACACTAAATCAGTAGTCAAAGAACAAAAGCCGAACAGGAAAAGAAAAAAAAAAAAAGATCGGATAAATACATTTTCTATTCAGTCCAACTGCATCCTGTTTAAAGCATTGCCAATTTGTGGAGTGCTGGCTTATTTATGAAGTGTTTGGGATGCTTCATTTAGGTAATAACAATCCGGAGAAAATTGGATGTTAGCAGCCAGAAGCAAAAGCTGATTATGACGTTTCCACATCAGAGTGTGTTTTCTCATTTGTAAAGAATAAAATAGAAGGGGGGAAAAATGACATCCACGGATGTTTGTGGTGCAGGATGTTCTACAAGCAATTATCAAGAGAATGACAGAAAATTGACCCATTTACTCTGAAAAGTTCTTCACCATTTCATGCCCATTTCAGAACACTGCGTTCTTGTGAGGGCGGGGGAGAGATTACCAGCTCACACCCTCCTTCCCTGCCAATGTGTTACAGGTTGAAAAGAAGGAAAACAACTGCCCTCTGCCATGTACCTGATGCTTGTCCTGTGCGCGCACACAACAATGGCCTCTCGGAGGCCGGAGCATGAGATTTATTTCTGACCAGACAGGATAATGCATCTGAGGAATAATCACCGCACTCATCTGTGACTGCCTCTTTTATTCCCGGAGCGAGAGAAGAATGCTCTGTGGAAATGCATTGAAACATAATTATGGAGAAACATTTGGATTAAATTGTCTACTGCACAAATAAAAAGTCGCGGGGCCTTGTATCACTACACTGCATTGTGCCGCTAATGGCAGCCAGGGGAGGGCTGAATAAAATGGCCATCTCTTCTCAGATATCCTCCATTACTTCAGTGCAGACGGCGATACATGGCCAGTAGAAACCGGAAAAAGCAGACAGTACAGCACAGACGGAGACTGAGGCCGACCGAGACTGATCCGTAACTCGCAGTCTTCAAGGCACGCAGAATGGTGCTCCATGGTGGGAAGATTTGGAGAACACTGTGTACGGGGAGTAGGGCACAGTTTTCCTAGTTCCAAAGAGCAGGGTTATAGTAGCCACATATAACATAACTAAACACAACAATGCAACATGGTACTACTGATACAAAGTTTAAAAAGTAACCATTGTTTTCATTTTTATTTCATAAATGAATAATACGCATGAAAATAAGAAGCTTCATAATATATATCATCACAGAAATCTGCATCTCTGTCCTCCGGGACTGATTTGTCCTCAAAATCCTCAATACTGGCATAAAATCTGTATGCAGTGAAGACCGATTGTTACATTACTGAGATAGGAGATGGAATTTACTATTGATAAGATTCTGTGGAGGGAGCTATAGGCAAAGACTCTCCCTCCTCTCCCAGTTAAAGAATTTACCAATGGCAACTGCCATCTCCTATTTCAGCAATGTAATCATCTTTTTGTTTTGCCAAATACAGATAGTACCCAAGAATTGAGAATTTCAGTCCTGGAGAAGGACACAGATTTCTCTGATAGGATATATTATAAAGTTTCCTTTTTTCACATGTACTATTGATTTATGAAATAAAAATTAAAAGGACAGTTATGGTACTTTTTATGTATCTCTTTCATATTGCCTGCATTGAAAATTCTGCACCATGGGAGTCACAGAATAATCTGGTTTTACGCTACGGCTACATGGCGACTGGTAGTCAAACACATTAAGATCGCAAAAGTCGTGCTGCCACTTGCAACTAATGAGAGAATAATAATCTTTATTTATATAGCACCAACATATTCCGCAGCGCTTTACAATTTAACAGTTTCAAACACAACAGTCAAAAGTAACAACTTTAGCAATAATACAATGATTAAAGCAAAATAAGACGACCCTGCTCGTGAGAGCTTACAATCTACAGTGAGGTGGGGGAGATACAGAGTACAGGTGTGTATTTATAGTGAGGTATTTACAATGATGGTCCAGCCATCTTGAGGGAGTAAGGGATAGATGGAGATAGTGAATGGGCAACACACGCACACTTACATATAAAATGATTGATTAGGGAATGTGATAGGCTGCTCTGAACAAATGTGTTTTGAGGGAGTGCCTAAAACTGTGCAAGTTGTGGTTGCTCCTAATTTCTTGGGGTAGAGCATTCCAGAGGATTGGCGCAGCGTGGGAGAAGTCTTGGAGAGAATGTACAGAAATTCAGCATCTGAATTTCCTCCAACTTGTGGGCTGCATTTTTACCAACTTACAGGTCACAAAGAGAACACTTTATTAATTGCTATTCACTATTATTCATTTCGATTTGGTCCAAGCCAAAAAGTGGCCATACACATTAATGGGATGACCAACAGGCAAAACCACTGACTATACCAACCATTTAATGTGTTTGGGGGTGACCCAACTCTCCTTGACAGCAGATACCAGGGTAAGGAAGCATCGGACAAGATGGATTTCAATCCTTTAGTTCTCACATAAGAGACTGTCAGATAACTCTGGTGGCAACTCATCTCTTCTCCTCTATGTGCAGACATGCAAGCTCAGCCGAGCATGCATGTGTTTAGTGGAAGAAGCGGCTAGAATCTAGCGTGTATAGCAAGCTTTCCACTCCATACAATACTCACATCAAACAGGTATGCAATTCAACAGCTGCCATGAAAATGTTGGGATTCATTTAGAGCCAATAAATAGAATATAACACAAAGTAGCTACAGCTTTGGCTTCTCTTTAACTTGGCAAATTTGCATTCCTGCCACTATATATAAGTGGAGATTGAATGAAAATGTCAGCTATTTAGATTGTGACAACAATACAGCATCTCTGTGAAGTAATTAGCGAGGATAGCCATTATTTATTTAAATTAGTGGCAGACTTAGCAGCAGTCTCGATGCCGCTTGCCAACTTGGCTGGGCAGCAACAAATGTGGGAAAAAAACAACGTTCTCTTGACAGAGACGAGAACACAATTTAATGACAGAGGCAGCAGAGTGTGTATCTTATTACAAACCATGGCCTGGAAACATTTATCAACCTGGCCCTTTAGTATTTCTGTTGATTTTAATCTGTGCCTTTAAGTGCTTACTTTTAATGGGATAACATTTGTAACTTTGTGGAGGAAAAAAAGCTAAGCTTTCAATAGGTTCGCAGTTTTAGAATTTCAGGCCTTCGGACATTACTTGAAGAAACACCAGAGGGCAATAACTGCAAGAAAATCATTACTCCTCAAACACAATTCCACTGATGTACAAAGTGTTATCACTTTCAGTGACTTGATGAAGTTTTATGTAACTAGACAGCAGACCATGGTTACTCCAGTCTACCGAGTATATATTCTATAGGGCATCTTACAATTTATTTTCTATATTAGGTCCTAAAATGTTAAACTACACATATACATACAAATATTATAATATATATATATATATATATATATATATATATATATATATATATATATATATATATATATTTTTTTTTTTTTTTTTTATTAGCAAAAACTGCACAGACTGACATGGAACCAAAAAAAAGCAAATACAAAGTGGATTTATTGCTGTAACCAAAGTTTTGATGCTTGCAGTGTACTCTAAGGCAATGTGTCTGAAACAACTAAAAGGAACGAGGGGCAGTGTCAGCAATCCACACTACCGTGGCCAGGATATTTAGATATAGGTTAAGGACATGACCTAATTCTTTGCCCCAGGTGAAGATAGAAAAGCAGTCTATTTTTTTCTGAGGCTATTGCATCATCCGCATGATTGTTTATCGCACTTTGCACTTGTCTTCTAGACAGTATCGCCAAAGACGAACACAGACAGAAGAGTGGTCCTGTACAAGAACAATATATCGGTCCTTCATAGTCTGATAGTTCATTGTAATGTACCCCTTTATCTCTCTGTGACAAAAGTTACTTTCTGCTTTGGAGCTGGGCATGGGCCAAGTAGCTCTTGGGCCCATATGTGGGTGCACATATTGCACCAATCGTACAGTTATGCTCAAAAGTTTACATACCCTGGCAGAATTTTTGCTTTCTTGGCCTTTTTTCAGTGAATATGAATGATAACACCAAAACTTTCTCCACTCATAGTTAGTGGTTGGGTGAAGCCATTTATTGTCATACTGTGTTTTCTCTTTTTAAGTCATATTGACAACCCAAAACATCTAAAAGGACCCTGACCAAAAGTTCACATACCCCATTTCTTAATACTATGTATTGCCCCCTCTAACATCAATGACAGCTTGAAGTCTTTAGTGGTAGTTGTGGATGAGGTTCTTTATTTTCTCAGATGGTAAAGCTGCCCACTCTTCTTGGCAAAAAGCCTCCAGTTCCTGTAAATTCCTGGGCTGTCTAGTATGAAATGCACACTTAAGATCTTCCCAGAGTGGCTCAATGATATTGAGGTCAGGAGACAGAGATGGCCACTCCACAACCTTCACTTTGTTCTGCTGTAGCCAATGACAAGTCGACTTGGCCTTGTGATTTGGATCGTTGTCATGTTAGAACGTCCAAGTAGCTTCTGGGCTGATGATTGCAAATTTGCCTCCAGTATTTGCTGATGTGCTGCATTCATCTTTCCTTCCACTTTGACCAAGTTTCCTGTGTCTTTGTAGCTCACAAATCCCCAAAACAGCAGCGATCCACCTCCGTGCTTTATAGTAGGAATGGTGCTCCTTTCATCATAGGCCTTATTGACCTCTCTCCAAATGTAACGTTTATGGTTGTGGCCAAAAAGTTCAATTTTGGTCTCATCACTACAAATAACCTTGTTCCAAAAGTTTTGAGGCTCGTCTCAGTGCTGTTTTGCATATTGTAGGCGAGATATTTTGTGGCATTTGTGCAGTAATGGCTTTCTTCTGGTGACTCGACCATGCAGCTCATTTTTCTTCAAGTGCTTCCTTATTGTGCATCTTGAAACAGCCACACTGCTAGTATTCAGAGAGTCCAGTATTTCAGCTGATGTTATATGTGGGTTTTTCTTTGCATCCTGAACAATTTTCCTGGCAGTTGTGGACAAAATTTTGGTAGGTCTACCTGACCGTGGTTTTGTTTTTACAAACCCCCTGATTTTCCATTTGTTAATCACAGTTTGAACGCTGCTGACTTGCATTATCAATTCCTTGGATATCTTTTTGTATCCCTTTCCTGTTTTATATAGTTCAACTACCCTTTCCCGTAGATCCGTTGACAATTCTTTTGTTTTCCCCATGACTCACAATCCAGAAATATCAGTGGCTGGATGAAAGATGCAAGAATCTGTCTGGATCCCAGAAACTCACTCAGTTTTTATGCAAACACACACTGATTACAAGCAAACAGGTCACAGGTGAGGATGTTACCTTTAGCAGCCATTCAAACCCTTTTGTGTCAACTTCTGTGCATGTTATCAGGTCTAAATCACCAGGGTATGTAAACTTTTGATGATGTGGGTCACTGGGATGTTTTGGTTTGTCATTATGATTTAAAGAAAACACAGTAGTTTGATAATAAATGGCTTCACCCAACCACTAACCATGGGTGGAGAAAAGGGTTTGGTGGGGTCATTCATATTCTCAGAAAAAAGGCCAAGAAAGCAAAAATTCTGCCGAGGTATGTAAACTTTTGAGCACAACGGTATGTCCACCTTTGGCTTCCTGTTACCTTCTCTTCAGTCTCCATCTTGATTCCTTGGTCTCAGTCTGCATGGTTTACCTCTATGCCCTGCAATAAATCTCATGATGCATCAATATAGCATTACATAAGCAGAGAAAGTATATCTTAATCTTCTGGGCTGACACTGATTATCCCTCCTCCCTGTATATTTTCTAAAATTAACAAACTGTATACGTATATTAGTGAGGCTGAACTGTGAGCTTCTACTTTACAACAATGTGACAGGCACTGTATAATCATCATCATTATCTTTGATATTAACTTCAGCTCCCCAATGTGAAAAACTTCAGTGAATGATAGAATCAGAGTTGGAAGGGACCTCCTGGGCCATCTGGTCCAACCCCCTGCTCAAAGCAGGATTCGCTAAATCATCCCAGACAGATGTCTGTCCAGCCTCCGTTTGAAGACTTTTATTGAAGGAGAATTCACCACCTCTCATGGCAGCCTGTTACACTCATTGATCACTAACTGTCAAAAAGTTATTTCTAATACCTAATTTGTGCCTCCTCCCATTCAGTTTCATCCCATTGCTTCTAGTCTTTCCTGGTGCAAATGAGAATAAAGAGGATCCTTCTACAATGTGACAGCCCTTGAGATATTTGTAGACAGTTATAGTCTCCTCTCAGTCTTCTCTTCTGCAAGCTAAACATTCCCAAATCCTGCAACCTTTCCTCATAAGACAGGGTTTGCAGACCAGTCACCATTTTGGTCGCTCTTTTCTGAACTTGCGCCAGTTTGTTGATGTCTTTTTTTAAAATGTGGCGCCCAAAACTGGACACAGTGATACATTCCATTCAACAGCATCATATTGCCTGAGATGGTATCCCCTTCAGAGAACAAAGTCCTTTAATTCCCAGGGAGATACTATACTGGAGTATCTGGAGAAGAATAACCTTATGACCCAATATCAACATGGGTTTACAAGGGACCGTTCCTGTCAGACTAATCTGATAAGCTTTTATGAAGAGGCAAGTTCCGGACTGGACCAAGGGAATGCAGTGGACGTGGTGTACATGGACTTTTCAAAAGCTTTTGATACGGTGCCACACAAAAGGTTGATACATAAAATGAGAACAATGGGGATAGGGGAAAATATGTGTAGGTGGGTTAAGAGTTGGCTCAGGGATAGGAAATAAAGGGTGGTTATAATGGAGCACACTCAGACTGGGTCACGGTTAGCAGTGGGGTACCACAGGGGTCAGTTTTGGGCCCGCTTCTTTTTAACATATTTATTAATGACCTTGTAGGGGGCACAGAGAGTAGAATTTCAATATTTGCAGATGACACTAAACTCTGCAGGGTAATCAATAAAGAGGAGGACAATTTTATATTACAGGAGGATTTATGTAAAATAGAAGCTTGGGCTGATAAATGGCAAATGAGCTTTAATGGGGATAAATGTAAGGTCATGCACTTGGGTAGAACGAACAAGATGTATAATTATGTGCTTAATTGTAAAACACTGGGCAAAACAGTCACTGAAAAAGACCTGGATGTATGGGTGGACGACAAACTCACATTTAGCGGCCAGTGTCAGGCAGCTGCTGCAAAGGCAAATAAAATAATGGGATGCATTAAAAGAGGCATAGATGCTCATGAGGAGAACATAATTTTACCTCTATACAAGTCACTAGTGCGACCACACTTAGAATACTGTGTACAGTTCTGGTCTCCGGTGTATAGGAAAGACATAGCTGAACTGGAGCGGGTGCAGAGAAGAGCGACCAAGGTTATTAGGGAACTAGGGGGTCTGCAATACCAATACAGGTTATTACACTTGGGGTTATTTAGTTTGGAGAATCGAAGGCTTAGGGGTGATCTTATTACAATGTATAAATATATGCGGGGACAGTACAAAGACCTTTCTAATGATCTTTTTACTCTTAGACCTGTGACGGGGACAAGGGGGCATCCTCTACGTCTGGAGGAAAGAAGGTTTAAGCATACTCACAGACGCGGATTCTTTACTGTAAGAGCAGTGAGACTATGGAACTCTCTGCCATATGATGTTGTAATGAGTGATTCCCTACTAAAATTTAAGAAGGGACTGGATGCCTTTCTTGAAAAGCATAATATTACAGGGTATATACACTAGTTTTCTTAATATTGCGTTGATCCAGGGAGCTAGTCTGATTGCCGTATGTGGAGTCGGGAAGGAATTTTTTTCCCCAATGTGAAGCTTACTGTTTGCCACATGGGGTTTTTTTTGCCTTCCTCTGGATCAACATGTTAGGGCAAGATAGGATAGGATATGGGTTGAGCTAGATGGACTTAAAGTCTCCCTTCAACCTTAATAACTATGTTACTATGTTACAAGATAACATGACCTAACTGAAGAGATTTACACTGACTTTTCAAATAGAAAGATAAACGTAATTAAAGGGAATCGGTCACCCCTTTTTCGACTATAAGCTGCCGGCACCGACATCCTGTAATGCTGTAGATAAGCCCCCGATGTAACCTGAAAAAGAAAAAGGAGTTATATTATACTCACCGGGGGCAGTCCGGTCTTGGTCCGATGGGTGTTGCGGTCCGGCGCCTCCCATCTTCTAACGGTGACGTCCTCTTCTTTGCTGTCTGTCGTGGCTCCTGCGCAGGCGCACTGCTCTGCCCTGTTGAGGGCAGAGCAGAATACTGCAGTGCACAGGCGCCACGACAGGCAGAAGAGGACAGCATCGTATGAAGATGGACCGGACGCCAGGGTGAGTATAATCTAACTTGTTTTTCTTATCTTTCAGGTTACATCGGGGGGGCTTATCTACAGCATTACAGAATGCTGTAGATAAGCCCCTGATGGCAGTGCCGGCAGCTCATAGTTGAAAAAATGGGTGACAGATTCCCTTTAAAGATACTAGCTGAATTACATATACTGTCTGATTGAGGACAGTAAGAAAAAAAAACGAACAACTGGAGTGCTAGTTTAAAGTGGTTTTCTCTTCTCTTCAGGAGCGTACAGCTCCCTTGCGTGTGCAGGGGGAGGTGGAGGGCATGGTGCGCTGTTGATTGTTGACAGCTCAGATCAGCAGCATGGTCTACGATGCTGACCTAACCTGGGCACTGTCCCATTATGCAAGCAAAGGCAACTTTGCTTCTGCAGCATCAAAGGTGAGCATGGGCACTGCACTGATCCCTCCACTTTCAAAGAAGTGATTGCAAGTCTAAACTTCCGATAGATTTAAGGGGAAGAAATAGACTAGGCAATGAGCAAGAAAGTGCAGAATTAAAAAATTCTCTTTCTCAAAACAAAGATGATTTTTAATAATTAGTAAATTGCAAAGCTCTTTCATTTTTCAAGGGCTTAGCAATTTTACCAATTTACCAAGATTAGACAACCCATTAAATCCTTCCCAGTTTTGCAAGCATATAGATATTTGTCATTGTGAAACAGTAAAATTTATTGCCTATTACCACACCTCCAAATATTCCAACTAGGAAGCAGATTCTTGCAAGCAGAACCAAGCCTTTGTAGTAATTAGAGGACGCTTTTATAACAGGTATGAATACATATGCCTCAATTCTGACTAGAATTCCTCAGCTGAAGTCCTTAGAACACCAATAAGTCATATTAAGGAACCAATAATAAAGGAAACAATTACAGTAATTCTGGATCTATTGGTGCCATGTAAACCAGAAAATCATCAAAATAAAACTTTTGAACTTTTGGGAATTCTTTGAATGCTGGATTGAGAAACAGCTAATGAGAACAGACTGTTATTTCTACAAAACTGCTTATATGGAACTGAGAAATTTACTATTCTGTGCGTATATGAGTATGCAATATTACACCTATCAACTCAGCAAAACCAATAGGTGTGAATCATTACCTAATAATGAGGAGTAACAGTAACTCCCAGATGCGTAACTACAAAGTTATAGGCCCCGATGCAAACTTCGAAATGGGGCCCCCCCATGCCAAAATATACGCACATCTCCGCTCCGTACACCTCATACACACACTGCTCTGCTCCATACAACTCGTACACACGCGGCTCCGCTCTGTACCCCTCGTACACACACGGCTCCGCTCCGTACACCTCGTACACACACGGCTCCGCTCCGTAGACCTCATACACACAGCTCTGCTACATCCACACTGTAAACCCCTCCTGACCCCACACAAACTTACCCTCATCCAGACCAGCACCATGATGGCCTGCAAAACAGAGTCCTGCATACACTGAGGCCCCTGATTATGTGACCCCTGACTCCTCCCCTCCTGTGACCTCATCACAGGACCTGTGCGCACAGAGCAGCCATCGTGAGCTCCTGAATGCGCGCCTTCCCCCTGCACTCTGTAGTCATGGAGCTCCATGTGACTGGTCACCGAGAGGTGTCGGCAGCAGGTCTCGTCCTCCATCACCTGAGACACTAGGGGGTGGAATGCAGAGCTCAGGGGAAGGAATAACAGAGTCCATGCTGGAGGAGGAGGCGCAGGACGTGATAGAAGCCCAGGTCCGACTCCCACATGAAGCCAGCTGCTTCTTTGCTGGACTGGGCAGGCCCCTAATCACTCCGGGGCACCATCGCAGCTGCGACCTCAGTAGTTACGCCCCTGGTAACTCCATAGACACTGCTACAAGCATGTATCATTTTATGGTGAAGACTAATCCTCATTTTTGAGCTTCATACTGTAGCTGTCCTTTGCAGCAATAATTATGAACACCACATTTATGATAAATCTTAGGGCACATATTTTATAATTTTGGTTATTTTCTGGCATTAACAAAATTAGTATTATTGGTTATAGCTTCTAATAAAAAAAACATTCAGATGCACTAAAAATACATGCATTGGAGTGAAAGTTGAAAACAGAAGAAGTAAAGCGCCCTGTGTAGTGGCTGATTAAAGTTCAAAAGGTGTAGATGGAAGGGGTTGATAGCAAAATGACAAATTATCAAGACAAAAAAAAAGTGCAATTGGGTTATGCAGCAGGACAATGATCCAAAACACACCAGCAAGACCACCTCTGAATGGCTTAAGAAAAACAAAACTAAGACTTCGGAGTGGCCTAGTCAAAGTCCTGACCTTAATCCTATGCTGTGGTATGACCTTAAAAAGACTGTTCCTGCTCAGGAACCCTCTGATGTGGCTGAATTACATTGATAAGTGGGCCAAAATTCCTCCAGAGCATTGTAAAAGACTGACAGTTATCGCAAACGCTTGATTGCAGTCATTGCTCCCAAGAGTTGCCCGACCAGTTATTAGGTTTAGAAGGCAATCACTTTTCTCACACAGGGCCCTGTAGGTTTGGATTTCTTTTTCCCTTAAAAAAAAACCTTAATTTTAAACCTGAATTTTGTATTTACTTGTGTTATCTTGGTCTAATATTTAAATTTCTTTAGTGATTCGAAACATTTAAATATGACAAACAGGCTAAAGAATAGGAAATCAGGAAGGGGGCAAACCCTTTCACACAAATGTATACAATCTACAAATGGTACATAGTAATCACGTCAAACGTGGTCCATAAATCAGTTGCACAGGTCAATATTAGATCGGCCTTATTGCACTGTGCATTCTAACGAGAATGTAGTCAGACAGGGCTTAAATAGCCTTCCAACATATTTTTTTAAATGCTCAGACTGTGTTAACATAAGAAGTGACCCCCAACTGGTCCTGTTCCTGTGCTGCATGAGCTCAATTTGCTGCGGCAGTGATGAATACTGCAGCAGAAAATAAAGACAGTAGACCAACCAATGTCGGCATGGCATTAGCAGGTGATCAATGAGGTGAGCATTGCTTCTTTTATAGTTTATTCTGAGACTGAAATAGCCATTTCCATCATTAAAGAGGTGTATAATTGGAAAGTACTTTTCAAAATCAGAAACTTTCCAGTTTACTATTACAATTTAACATCACTCTCCTGATATCATGAATCTTAATTTTTAATGGCTTGTTGCCAAGGTTACCAGCCATTGCTGCAGCAGTGGTAGAGCATGTGCAATGCTTGTAAGCTCTTTCCTAATGAGCTTATAATCAATGCACTGAACCTTGGCCAGATGTCTCTAGTACACTGTTGGCTCCCAATCTCAAAGCTTGCGAGCCCGTGCCCCTCTGATGCTACAGACGCTCATAGTAAAGGGAAGAGGCAAAATTATATTGCTGGTCTACCTCCAGAAATCATGAAGTAGACAAGGATGTATGTGGACAATACCCTTAAATGACTATCCCACGAGGTTCAGTGAACGCCCAAATGCAACTGAAAATCTGTTCTATTCGTCTGCATGGTGGCGTTTCAGTGAAATCGGACAATTGTATAACATCCTGCGACAAAATATGCATTGTGTGAATTCACACCAACAGTTCCCCATATGGTGCTTTCACATTGCGTTCAGGCACCCATTCGGTGGCATCATTGGGTCGTCGACAGGGCCATAGACTCATAGCATTATTTTCGGGGGTATAAGCCTACCGGAGGTGGACACCTAGATGCAGTCCACTACTGACGGCGTTGATGGTTTGGGCAGGTCGACTGCGCGCCCAGTTTGGGCAGGTCGACTGCGCGCCCAGTTTGGGCAGGAACACTGCGCGCCCAGTTTGGGCAGGAACACTGCGCGCCCAGTTTGGGCAGGAACACTGCGCGCCCAGTTTGGGCAGGAACACTGCGCGCCCAGTTTGGGCAGGAACACTGCGCGCCCAGTTTGGGCAGGAACACTGCGCGCCCAGTTTGGGCAGGAACACTGCATTGCTTTGTATTAGTTGGTCAAGACAGAATAATCTTTAAAAGCAAGGCAGTAGTGAAATAGTGATTTCTACATATATCTCGTATTTTCTAGAGGGCAGCACACAATTATTACTATTAACAGCCCTTAATTCAAAGTTATTGTACATATGAAAAGCGTTTAAAGGGGTTGTGCACCTCTTTATTTTTTTTACTTGAAAAACAATCCAGTAGGGTAATAATAATAAAACTAATCATATACTCCCTTCCTGATCCTCCACCACTCCTTATTTCCCCTCCAGTCAGGTTGGCATAACTGAAAAACAGTGTCCATACTTATAAATGATGTGGCCACTGATTTGTTACAATAGCCCTATGCCAGCCCTGCCAGAAGGAGACCTGTGCAGTGGCATGGAGAAGCTACAGGGGAACATTAAGTATATTTTTAAAGCCCACCGTTCCTGTAATGAGAGGTGCGGGCAGCCACTAAACGGTAATAAAGGGAGTGACCGAATGCTACAGAGAGAGAGCAGACCCTGCCAGCGATGGCTTACCATCCACAAGTATACAATTATTGGTCTTGTCAAAGCATTTTAAAGGTGCAAAGACCATCAATGTTCACCTAAAATGCTGTGCATTATGTAAGTAAAGACCCTTCTATCGAAATATACATTTAGCGACAAAACAAAGTCCAGTAGGATTATACTGAAGGTCACAGAGCTCATTATAGGGTATGCTTTATGTGTAGTTAAACCTTTTAATGTCCTTCCGCTCTGAAAAAAGAACATTAGGTGAAAACACATGAACTGTTAACTACCAAGTTGTACAATGCAAATCTTACTTCATAAAAATGAAAACCCAGGTCTCTCTGCCAAGCCTCTCTGTTTCTGTCCTTGATCTATTTCAAAATGTTAATGGCATAAGACTGTGACTAATGATAATTTCTTACTAGGCGGAAATGAAAGCCAATATTGCAGAATAATGGCAACACAAGATCTGCACAAATTGTTATTGAGGGCTCACCAGAATTCAGAGCGGCATTTTACTGTACTTGGAAGGAGCAGAGAACAAAAAGATAAAAAAATAAAGTGGCTTCAAAGGGGTTTACTATGAATGCAGTTTATGACCTCTCCACAACATAGATGATACCTCTGGGTACTCCGGTTTCCTCCCACATTCCAAAGACATACTGACAGGGATTCTAGATTGTGAGCCCCAATGGGGACAGCGCCAATAATCTCTGTAAAGCGCTGTTGAATTAATGGCGCTGTCATGCCACTCTCACCGCATTCCCCCGGAGTCGGGACTCAGCAGTGGGGATCCCATAGGGTGCGCACACGCACCTATTGCACTTGATTCCATGGCTGCACGGATTTGCCTAGCGCACATGCGCTCACCCCTCTGCACTGACTGCGGCTGCGCCATCTTTGACGTCTCTATGGTCTTGGAGGACCTGACCCGGAAGTCCCAGCACTCATGCCCTATATTAGGCTGCCTCTTCCTGTAGGAGGCACCTGATTATTGTTGTGCTTCCTTGCTAGGCCTGCTTGGTCCCTGCTCGGTCGCTCTCTGTACTCAGGTCCCTTGACCTGTGCTCTGGTGTGTCTCTTAGCACACGTTCTGCTTTAGCCTTGTGCTCTGGCGTGTGTCCCATCACGCGCTCTGCTTTGCCTTGCACTCAGGCGTGCTTCACAGCACGCACTCTGCTTTGCCTTGCTTCCAGGCGTGCTTCCCAGCACACGCGCTGCTTTATCTTGTACCCAGGTGTGCTTCCCAGCACGCACTCTGCTTTGCCTCGTCCCCGGGCGTGCTTGTCAGTGCACGCTCTACGCACTACCGTACCAAGCGCGCCCCGTGTACACGTCCTGCACTATCCTGTACCCACGCTTTGCACACCCCTGTATCCTGCGTGTCCCCTCCAGCACTTTGCTAGACACGCTCTCTCGCGTCTTCGGTGAGCTGGCCACCTAGTTCCAGCAGTTGTGGTACTTTACCCCCTGGGTCTGCCCCTGACACTCCCTGTTTAGGGGGTGGTCCTCACTAGGTCAGCTCGCCCTGGGTGGGTTAGTATCACGACCCAGAGGGTCCACTCCAGGAGTCGTCACAGATGCTATATAAGTGAGTAAGATAATACCATGCTAATTGGTATTACTGCGATCCCACCCGCTACAGTCAAGAAATCAGGAAAGATAAGACGCATGCAGAGAACATGGCTGCAACGGTTTTCATTTTTTTATTATTTTCTTTTTATTTAATTCCTCTAATGCTAATCGTGATACAAGGCACAATTCAACACTTATTGCAGTTACTCCAAAGCCGCACCTTTCTTATGACCAGGCTCAAGTTTCTGCCCTGCTCTACGAGACCAACATGGGCTAACAGCACTGGTAAACGCTCCACACAAATCACTAATTAATCTATATAAATGAGTAACGCATACCCTCAAAGACTAATCACTGCTGTAGAAAAACTTGGTGGCCCAACATCAAAACCGACTAGTCCCTGCTGTGAGGTTTAGTGGTTGACTTGTATACTTCTGGGCTCCACTTCAGTAGGGAATATGAAACCAGGGCATTTCAACTTATAGATTTTTTAAAACACTTCTATGATGTTTACCAATACATAAATATTAGAAAATAAAAATGTTTTACTGTAAATTATAAAGATAACAGACATCTTTTGTTGGATAGAAGACAACCCTTAGGATGCTTTTACATTGCGTTTTGTCACACATTTGTTGGTCCTGTAGGGGCTTACGTTTCAACCCCCCCCGCCCCCCGCAAAACGGGATTGAGACGTATGTGCCTATAGGACCAACAAACAAGTGATATAACGCAATGTTTAAGCACCCTTACAGTTGGGTCTCCAGACTACACTGAAATTTTGACTATTCGAAAGCCCTGAACCCTGGTGGCAGTATTAATAAAATATCTATGTTAAAAAAAGCCATTTATTGATGTGTATATGTCAAAAACCAATAATGGTTACTTGATATGCAAAATAGTAATTTGGTGTACAAGTAGAACATTCCAAAATCACAGGGGGTCACCTGTTTAGTAAGTCAACCATGTAACCACAACTGATGCAAATAGTTGTGACTTGTGTTAGACACTAAAGGTCTATAAATGATGACTATATGGAAGCAATTAGTTTTACAGGGGACTAGAAGGAGACTATGCACTGTAGATTTAATGCCTACTATCCAATATGTACGGGTTTCCAGACTCTCTCGTGTTGGATTTCAAAATGACCAATTCAGAAGAATCTGGCAGGGACTTGTGAAAACTCATGTATGTTTTCATGTGCCTGGGGAAAGCGGCAAGAAAAAGCGGTCGAAAGAACGTTCGTCCAACTTATACTAAAAGAATAGGGCCACTTTTACATAAATGCACGTTGTAACAGTTTTTCTGAAAGCAGAATATGTACAGTACAGACCAAAAGTTTGGACACACCTTCTCATTCAAAGAGTTTACTTTATTTTTATGACTATGAAAATTGTAGACTCACTCTGAAGGTATCAAAACTATGAATTAACACATGTGGAATTATATAATTAACAAAAAAGTGTGAAAACTGAAAATATGTCTTATATTCTAGGTTCTTCAAAGTAGCCACCTTTTGCTTTGATTACTGCTTTGCACACTCTTGGCATTCCCTTGATGAGCTTCAAGAGGTAGTCACCGGAAATGGTCTTCCAACAGTCTTGAAGGAATTCCCAGAGATGCTTAGTTAGCACTTGTTGGCCCTTTTGCCTTCACTCTGCGGTCCAGCTCACCCCAAACCATCTCGACTGGGTTCAGGTCTGGTGACTGTGGAGGCCAGGTCATCTGATGTAGCACCCCATCACTCTCCTTCTTGGTCAAATAGCCCTTACACAGTCTGGAAGTGTGTTTGGGGTCATTATCCTGTTGAAAAATAAATGATGGTCCAACTAAACGCAAACCGGATGGAATAGCATGCCGCTGCAAGATGCTGTGGTAGCCATGCTGGTTCAGTATGCCTTCAATTTTGAATAAATCCCCAACAGTGTCACCAGCAAAGCACCATCACACCTCCTCCTCCATGCTTCACGGTGGGAACCAGGCAGGTAGACTCCATCCGTTCACCTTTTCTGCGTCGCACAAAGACACGGTGGTTGGAACCAAAGATCTCAAATTTGGACTCATCAGACCAAAGCACAGATTTCCACTGGTCTAATGTCCATTCCTTGTGTTCTTTAGCCCAAACAAGTCAATTCTGCTTGTTGCCTGTCCTTAGCAATGGTTTCCTAGCAGCTATTTTACCATGAAGGCCTGTTGCACAAAGTCTCCTCTTAACAGTTGTTGTAGAAATGTGTCTGCTGCTAGAACTCTGCGTGGCATTGACCTGGTTTCTAATCTGAGCTGCTGTTAACCTGCGATTTCTGAGGCTGGTGACTCAGATGAACTTATCCTCCGCTGCAGAGGTGACTCTTGGTCTTCCATTCCTGGGGCGGTCCTCATGTGAGCCAGTTTCTTTGTAGCGCTTGATGGTTTATGCCACTGCACATGGGGAAACTTTCAAAGTTTTCCCAATGTTTCGGACTGACTGACATTCATTTCTTAAAGTAATGATGGCCACTCGTTTTTCTTTACTTAGAATTTGTATTATGGCAAGAAAAAAGCAGCTAACAGTCTATTCAGTAGGACAATCAGCTGTGTATCCACCAGACTTCTGCACAACACAACTGATGGTCCCAAACCCATTTATAAGGCAAGAAATCCCACTTATTAAACCTGACAGGGCACACCTGTGAAGTGAAAACCATTTCCGGTGACTACCTCTTGAAGCTCATCAAGAGAATGCCAAGAGTGTGCAAAGCAGTAATCAAAGCAAAAGGTGGCTACTTTGAAGAACCTAGAATATAAGACATAGTAACATAGTTATTAAGGTTGAAGGGAGACTTTAACTCCATCTAGTTCAACCCATATCCTATCCTAACTTGCCCTAACATGTTGATCCAGAGGAAGGCAAAAAACCCCATGAGGCAAACAGTAAGCGTCACATTGGGGAAAAAAATTCCTTCCCGACTCCACATACGGCAATCAGACTAGCTCCCTGGATCAACGCAATATTACGGAAACTAGTGTATATACCCTGTAATATTATACTTTTCAAGAAAGGCATCAAGTCCCTTCTTAAATTTTAGTAGGGAATGACTCATTACATCATCATATGGCAGAGAGTTCCATAGTCTCACTGCTCTTACAGTAAAGAATCCGCGTCTGTGAGTATGCTTAAACCTTCTTTCCTCCAGACGTAGAGGATGCCCCCTTGTCCCCGTCACAGGTCTAAGAGTAAAAAGATCATTAGAAAGGTCTTGGTATTGTCCCCGCATATATTTATACATTGTAATAAGATCACCCCTAAGCCTTCGATTCTCCAAACTAAATAACCCCAAGTGTAATAACCTGTCTTGGTATTGCAGACCCCCTAGTTCCCTAATAACCTTGGTCGCTCTTCTCTGCACCCGCTCCAGTTCAGCTATGTCTTTCTTATACACCGGAGACCAGAACTGTACACAGTATTCTAAGTGTGGTCGCACTAGTGACTTATATAGAGGTAAAATTATGTTCTCCTCATGAGCATCTATGCCTCTTTTAATGCATCCCATTATTTTATTGGCGTTTGCAACAGCTGCCTGACACTGGCCGCTAAATGTGAGTTTGTCGTCCACCCATACACCCAGGTCTTTTTCAGTGACTGTTTTGCCCAGTGTTTTACAATTAAGCACATAATTATACATCTTGTTTGTTCTACCCAAGTGCATGACCTTACATTTATCCCCATTAAAGTTCATTTGCGATTTATCAGCCCAAGATTCTAGTTTACATAAATCCTCCTGTAATATAAAATTGTCCTCCTCTGAATTGATTACCCTGCAGAGTTTAGTGTCATCTGCAAATATTGAAATTCTACTCTCTATGCCCCCTACAAGGTCATTAATAAATATGTTAAAAAGAAGCGGGCCCAAAACTGACCCCTGCGGTACCCCACTGCTAACCGTGACCCAGTCAGAGTGTGCTCCATTAATAACCACCCTTTGTTTCCTATCCCTGAGCCAGCTCTTAACCCACCTACACATATTTTCCTCTATCCCCATTGTTCTCAATTTATGTATCAACCTTTTGTGTGGCACCGTATCAAAAGCTTTTGAAAAGTCCATGTACACCACGTCCACTGCATTCCCTTGGTCCAGTCCGGAACTTACCTCTTCATAAAAGCTTATCAGAGTAGTCTGACAGGAACGGTCCCTTGTAAACCCATGTTGATATTGGGTCATAAGGTTATTCTTCTCCAGATACTCCAGTATAGTATCTCTTAGAAAACCCTCCAGGATTTTACCCACAGTTGAGGTTAAACTTACTGGCCTATAATTTCCAAGTTCAGTTTTTGGCCCCTTTTTGAATATTGGCACCACATTTGCTATACGCCAGTCCTGTGGTACAGACCCTGTTATTATGGAATCTTTAAAGATTAAAAATAGTGGTCTATCTATGACTGTGCTTAATTCCTGCAGTACTCGGGGGTGTATCCCATCCGGGCCCGGGGATTTGTCAATTTTAGTGATTTGTAGACGCCGCCGTACTTCCTGCTGGGTTAAGCAGGTGACATTTAATGGAGAATTTTATCCCTGATCATGTTATCCTTCATGGGATTTTCTTGTGTAAATACTGTTGAAAAAAAGTCATTTAGCATATTGGCTTTTTCCTCATCCACCATTTCACCCAGACTATTTTTAAGGGGACCAACACTATCATTTTTTAGCTTCTTACTATTTATGTAGTTAAAGAATATTTTGGGATTATTTTTACTTTCTCTGGCAATGAGTCTCTCTGTCTCAGGCTAAGTGCACACGTACCGGAACTCTTGCAGAAATTACCGCGAGAATTCCGGAATTCCAGTCCGCGGGAAAATCGCATTTTAAATTCCCGCTATTTTCCCGCGGAAGAACTAGCATTTTGCAAGCGTAATTAGCTTGCAAAATGCTAGCGTTTTCCAAGCGATCTGTAGCATCGCTTGGAGAACTGATTGACAGGTTGGTCACACTCGTCAAACATAGTGTTTGACGAGTGTGACCAACTTTTTACTACTGAGGCGGCCTATGCGGCATCAGTAGTAAGAGATAGAATGTAAAAAAACCGGTGTTATTCTCACCCTCCGACGTCCCGCGCAGCCGTTCCCAGTAATCCTTTGCGAAAATGCCCGCGATTACGTCAGTTCTCGTGGGATCGCGACGCCTCGCGGTAATTCGCGATGACGTCGCGCGAATGACCGCGAGACTTCGCGATCCCGCGAGAAGGGACGTCATCGCGAGCATTTTCGCAAAGGACTACTGGGAACGAGAGCGTGGAGAGAAGCGGGAAGGCTGCGCGGGACGTCGGAGGGTGAGAATAACAATATTTTTTATTTTAAATTCTATTTTTTACAGGGATATGGTACCCAAAGCCCGGAGGACAGTCTTCTCTCCTCCGAACCTTGGGTACCATCCGCAATTGTTCTGCTTACTTTCCGCATGGTGTGCACAGCCACATGCGGGAAATAAGCGCAACAATGCATTCCTATGGGTGCGGGATCGCCGCAATTCCGCAAATTAATGAGCATGCTGCGGTTTTTACCGCGAAGCGATTCTGTCGCGGTAAAAACCGCAGCATTAGCACAGCATTGCGGAATCCCATAGGAATGCATGGGATGCTTATTTTTCGCGTTTTCGCGGCAAAATCGCGCGGTTAAAACCGCCGCGGAAACGCGAAAAAAACGCCACGTGTGAACTCAGCCTCAATCATTGCGGTCTTGATTTGCTTTTTACAGAATTTATTTAATTTTCTGTATTTATTTAATGCCTCATCACTACCTACTTGCTTTAATTCTCTAAATGCTTTATTTTTATCTCTTATTGCACCCCTTACAGCTCTATTTAGCCATAGTGGTTTCCTCCTATTTCTCGCATGTTTATTCCCATACGGTATATATTGTGCACAGGTCCTATTCAGGATGCTAATAAACGTCTCCCATTTTCTTTGTGTATTTTTATGTCTCAGGATATCGTCCCAGTTAATTGCACCAAGATCATCTCTCATCCGTTGGAAATTTGCCTTCCTGAAGTTTAGTGTCCTTGTAACCCCTCTACTACACATCTTATTAAAGGATACATGAAAACTTATTAATTTGTGATCACTATTACCCAAGTGACCCCCAGCCTTACATTTGATATGCGGTCTGGCCTGTTGGTTAATATTAGGTCTAGCAGTGCCCCCCCTCTTGTTGGGTCCTGAACCAGTTGTGAAAGGTAATTGTCTCTCATAGTTGTCAAAAACCTATTACCTTTGCTGGAACTGCAGGTTTCGGTTCCCCAATGTATTTCAGGGTAGTTGAAGTCCCCCCATAATAATGACTTCTCCTTGAGTCGCAGCTTCATCTATTTGCTTTATGAGGATATTCTCTGTTGCTTCCATTATTTTTGGAGACTTATAACAAACCCCTATCAGTAATTTATTATTTTTCCCCCCTCCACTTATCTCTACCCACAGGGACTCTACATTTTCATTAGATTCATATATATTATCACGCAGGATGGGTTTTAAGGATGATTTTACATATAAACACACCTCCCCCTCGCTTATTGGTACGGTCATTTCTGAACAGACTATAGCCCTGTAAATTAACCGCCCAGTCATGGCTCTCGTCCAGCCATGTCTCAGATATCCCTACCATGTCATAATTATCTTCCAACAACATTAATTTCTATTCCTCCATTTTGTTGGCGAGGCTTCTGGCATTAGTATACATGCACTTTATGTATCTCTCTGTACCTCTATTCTTTCTTAAATTATTAACTGTTCTTAGCCCGCCCCCCATGCCACCCCCAATGTCATTATTTGTGCCCAGGTCTCTATCTGCACTGTCGTCCCCTCCTATAAAAGGAATACCCCCCCCCCCCGTCCCTAGTTTAAACACTCCTCCAACCTTGTAGCCATTTTCTCCCCCAGCACAGCTGCACCCTCCCCATTGAGGTGCAGCCTGTCCCTAGACATACAGTATTTTCAGTTGTTTCACAGTTCTTTGTTAATTATATAATTCCACATGTGTTAATTCATAGTTTTGATGCCTTCAGAGTGAATCTACAATTTTCATAGTGATGAAAATAAAGAACTCTTTGAATGAGAAGGTGTGTCTAAACTTTTGGTCTATACTGTGTATCACCCCAATGTTTGCTATCACGATATGTTTTCTACATTCTAATGTTTTGGACAAGCGGACAGCCGTCATGCAAGCCGTATTCTGCAAGTAAGTAAAGGTCGAGGCACTTGGAGAACAATATATCGTTCCATTTAGGGAAACAAAACACAAAGCTATAACCACATGACAGAAAGAGTAAGTGTTTGAGAAACAATAAAAAATGATTTAGTGGCCTTAATAAAACGCAGCTAGAACTAGCATGTTGCCATTAAAGTAATTAATAGGTCATAAAAATGGTGAAATGAAACGTGAGCATCGCTTCAGTTACTGCCTCTTTCTGAGTTGGTTTTGACCTTAACTTTTCCTGATTTCTGGCATTTTCTCAGCGTCTACATGATGATGTCATGCCAAGCATGTCATTTCCGCGAGTGAATCAAAAACCCTGTAGCTGATTATCTTCTCATCTGCAAAAACAATAAAGGCTTGGAAGAAAAAAAAAAACAAAAAACGAATGGTATTATCAGACGCAGGGAAGTCATTTAGCCCACAGTAAACATAATTGAAATATTTATTGGCTGTAAAGCGTGCAGGGATTTAGAATATTGATTGCATTATTCAGACTAGATTCAGAAATTTTTATCTACTCAAAACTCTACAGATGAGACTACCGGGGGTAAGAAAAGACCCCTGAAGTAAGGGAAGAAATATCAGCAGCCTACATGCACAAAAGACTGATGGGGGCTATTTGCAGTAAGAGTTTACACAAAACAGTGCTGTATAATTAACTACATGAACAGATTAAACAACCTAAAACAGTATCTTTACTATGTCTCCGCTGGGGCAGCAGTGCGCCACATCTCTTACTGCATGTGACCTTTCCAATCGGTCACATCAGGATGACCAAATGGACTCTCGCTGTGTACATGCAGATTTTAGGCACTCTCCAATATACACAACCCCAATTCTGCATGTTCCCACAAGACCTCGCGAGCACAATTCTTATAGCTGGTATCTCCGGCACTGTGGGTGGGAACAGGGATGGGCCTGTGTGTCACTAAACATACAACCCCTGTACCAGGTGGCTGATCACCTACAAAGACAATTTTTCTAATCTGTTGATCACAAATGTACTAATTTTCCAACTGCAGGCAAAATTGTCAGAAAAAGTCTCTGCATTGGGTACAGTCTGTTCAGCGAGACATTACGGACACTAAGCCCACTGAAAAATTGTGCCAATAAATACGGTAAATTGAACTGAAAAACGTCCACCATGTCAATGCAAGCATGGGATGTTAGGTGGGAAGAAGCACAAGAAAGCAGGAGGAGAACAGCGGAACCTCGTAAAGACATGGATATTTTAGGCACTGACCCACAATTGCTTGCATCAGTTATGGGGTGGGGATAGGTGCCTGACACACACACAAATTGTCATCTTATAGGTTAATATACCTTTCTTGTTACGAAAGTACACTAAAAGCAAGGCATTATTATTAATGTGAGCTGGCGGTCTTAATCCATAGAGCCATGTTTCTTACCAAAGTGTCTAATATTTTATTTTCCAATGACCAAGTGCCGTGCAATCCTTTAAATGCAGATATCTGAAGAAAATGAAAGATTGTGGCCCATTACTCAGATTCAGACGCTAAACCATCTTAGGCCTGTTTCACACATCCGTTTTTTGTGTCCGCCAAACGGATCCGTTTCCGTTTTTGACGGAAACGGATGCAAACGGATCCGTTTTTTAAAAAAAAAAAAACGGATCAGTTTTTTGACGGATCCGCGGTAACCGGTAATGAAAGTTGGGACACAAAAAACGGATCCTGCAAAAAAATGGCGGATCCGTTTTTTAACGGAAACCAACGGATTTAGACGGATTTGAAAAAACGGAAGTATGAAACAGGCCTTAGGAATTTTCAACGGTGGCACCTCGAAAGATAGGATTTACTGAATGGCGCATTGCACAATGCAAAGTCTACAGAGGCAGAACACTAAAGTGTAGTAGCAAACAACTTCTGACATGGCATAGGGACACGTGTGACGTTTCGATCAGTAACCATCAATTCCTCAAATTAAAGGGCAGTTCCCAGCTGACCTCTCAGCCCAATCAGCTGTGGTCATTAAAGAGGTGAACAAATACTTTCTGCGAGCCTCTGCTTCTCCTCCTTCATTTCCGCACCTGATGAGGGTCTTGTGATCGGTACCCTTACTGATTAAACCATTTTTTCTAAAGCTACAAATGCACATTAAAAAAAAAAAATTGGCATAAAAGGGGAAATTAAATTTTCGCAACGAATGTAAAAGAGTTAAATCACTTTTTATGCAACGTCTATAACGTAAAAGAATGATATATTACTGTCCTTGTAATACAACTGAACAGATTGCTCAAATATTCTTTTTTAAAGTTGCCGTTTAGACGTAAAGTCCTCAGAATTCTGGAATAATGGTCTTAATGATGCCATTGAGCTGTTTAAATTGAAATTACACAGTGCCTGAAATAACAGTGACAACACGTCTCATAAATTACTCTCTAAACATCACACATAACAGGGACATTTTTAGCATTTCGCCACCCAAATCTGTAAATTACAGTTTCCCTTATTATGGCCAAAACTGTGATTAAGCAGATTTTGAACACACTGATCAACCTCATTTTAAAGCACATTTTATTGTGAGCATGCAAATAGTTCTGCTCTTAATGCTATTCACTGCTAAGTGTAGTGTTAGAGCAAATATTTTATTTCTCTGAACGGCCTGATGCCACATTTGTAATGAAGCTCCTTTATGCCACACAGCGCTTGGGACTGTGACTTAAGTCTCATTCACAACGGCCACATTCAATGGAACTTGTCATTAGATTCTTGCCCGGACCACGGTCATTATGAATCTGAACATGGCTGAATGATTTCACCAAGTATGTCTTTTTGTGAAATAATGTGGCATTTTAGAGAAAACAAAAAGCCAGACAGAGTTTATAGGGATAGAACTAGCCTCATATGCCCCATAAGGTCACCGTCTATGTCTATCGAGAGAGACCTGTCAATCAACCTGTAGTGAGGCAGGGAAATAACGGCTGGCGTCTGTATCGGACTTTTCAGTTCTCTTCCTATAGTCACTGCTTTGGGCAGTATGAATACTGACAGGTTCCCTATAAAAATTATCTGTTAGCAGGTTTTTGCTAAGCAATCTAAGTGCAGCATGATGTAGGCGCCAAGACCTTTATACCAGCAATATATTACTTACTGGGCTGCTTGCTGCTATTTTGACACAATCACTGCTTTCTCTGCTGAAGATGTAGCAGTGCTTTAAAGGCCAAGCCCGCTATAACCCCGCCCACACCACTGATTGGCAGTTTTGTGTGCACACTGTACATTGACAGAAAGCTGCCAACTGGTGATGGGGTCGGGGTTACACAGCAGTTGACTAGGAGGCACGAGACACCTAGTCCTGTAATGATAATCTCTTTCAGGTAAAACACAGGTTTTATTGAAACAGCAATACACAGCCAACTAAGTGACATCACTGGGAATCAGGCTCTCAGCCCTTACATCATGCTGCGCTCAGATTACATTGTAAAAACATGCTGATATATTCCCTTTAAAGGCAGTCACAGACCTAAAAGTTGGTGACTATAGGAAAGGCAATCAGTGGGCCAGCATGTAAATGTTAGATATCAGCAGCTGAATCAATAAACACTTTCAGAGTACAAGTTGTCGTTACCTACTAATTCTGGATCTATGAATGTATCCTGACTATACTAAAATGGATATATCTGGAGTCATATGCATTAAACGCCTTCTAGTACAATTGTTAATAGAGCTTCCAAAACTATAACTATATAGAAAATTAATGAACTCCATAAAATAGGCGTAATAGCCTAATAAGGTTTCAAACTGAGTATTGTCTTAAAAGAGTAGGTATTCTTATTCTGGGGCATTCCAGGCATATTCAAAGCATATACCATATATGACTACAAGCTATATGTGCCAGAACTCTCGGCAAATCACAAAACTTGGGATAGGAAAGCCTGCACACATGAAACTGAATCAAAGGCTTGCTGTGGGGTCCTTATATGTCCTATAGGTCAGGGGGTTATATGTGGGCTCATACTGTATATAGATAGAGGGGGGCTATGTGAGGGCTCATAATGTATATAGGGGATGTCAGCATACTTAATTCTGCTCAATATTAAGTGATACAATTATTAATATAAAATAATGTTAATATTGAGAAGAATTAATTTCAGCCTATTGGATAGGCCTCCACAATGGTCACGGTCTCAAAAGTGGCTCCTTGGGAAAATTATTTGTCCACCTGATGTATAATGTATATACATTTATATATATAATGTGTGTATATACTAATTTCAGGCATTTATGACCACAGGATATGCCACAGATGGCCTTGTTGGGAATACCGCTTTAATACAATGATGCTTCACTTGCTGTTCCATGTGTAAACCCCCAGATAAACACATTGTGATATGGTGAGGAATTGTAGAAAATGACAAACTCAATTCTACTAAATATAGGTGTTTTATAGTAAGTGGTTTAAGATATATCAATTTCCCCCAACTACTTTAGTGATCCTGTTCATCAATTTCTTGACCCAAAGAAAAGGAAAAAATAATGGATAAGTGATACTGCAGACAGAGAACCTCAACTTTATAGAGTGCCAACCGCAGACCAATGAAAAATCAATTGTGATGGCAATGCTCCATTGAAATGCACTTCGTTCTTACTTGTAGTGTCATAGCTGCTGTACCTGCAGGATGAGTGAAGTCCTAATTAATGTGGATGTTAAACAATGCAGAAAACTCTAACAATAACTGGCTATTTGATGAGAAGCACAAGAAATACTGTTTGCTTAAGATGAAAAAAAAAAAAAAATCCTGGTCTATCGGAGCCAAACAGGGCATCATTTAACCTTGTACTCATCTTCTCATAATGCTGTCTTTGGAAACAGGACAACTGGCTGGAGTCTGCACTTTTAATCTTCTAGAAAGAGTCTGAACTTAGATCATTCATATTTTTATGTGCCAGGTACTTGAAACCCAAATGTGCAAATTAAAAAAAAAAAAAAACTTCATAAAAAGTCAAAATGAAAGTCACAAAGTGGATGAAGCCTTCTTTTGTCTGTGATTGATAACTTTGGCACTCAGTCTTCAGAATGAAGTTAGTGAGCTTGGTTATTCTTAGGCTGGCGTCACACTAGCGAGAAATACGGACGAGTGCTATGTGAGAAAAAAAAAAATCGCATAGCACTCGGACCAATGTTAATCTCCGCACAGCCTCACTGACTACCGCTGACGTGTGGGGGGCCGTGAGGACTGGAGTTTGGGAAATACTACTATAGGGTCATCTACACAACAGAACACCTCAGTAATGGATATTATTGGGGGTAATGAGGAGGGTGCTGAGGGAACAGGCAGTTCTTACTGGGATCTTGTACTCCGAGATGGGCATTACTTTATATAGCTTCCCATTGCCGAGTGTCCACGGTCGGGTTCCGATCCTGTTCTGCTTTTATTCACATTGAGGTCGTTTTTGATACATGGTAAGGTTTTAATACTAGAGATAGTTAGTGATGAGCTTAAGTGCTCATTACTAGAGACGACCTAGGGTTCTCGGGGTTCTAGTAATGAGCCCTTGCGCTCATCACCAGAGACAGCATAGGTCCATCCCAATTTGGGTACGCCTTGTCATGGTGGGATGGCTTTTACGCTTTTTTTTTTATACTCCAAAACAGTGTTTACCAAGTAACCCATGCTATTTATATGCACTATTACTTTTGCTTTTAGCATGTTATTTTCTCATTTTGTTTTTATCTTCGGTTTAATGCTGATAGGGTTGTAGGTTAAATCATTTACTGCTTTGTAAATTTGGCATTCTGGGCAGTAATTCTGGGGAAAAATAGAAGTGAAGGAAAATATATTTGGGTGTCCGTAACGTAGTGTCCAACAATGGTAATGATATAGGTGGAAACAACAATGTATAAATCAGAAGTTAAATGAGCAGTAGTCTGCACAGCTCAAAATATGTTAAGGACGTGGCCCTAACCAAACCAGTGGGACCATGACAGACTATCTAGTCGAAATGCATCAGTCTTGCACCCCTGGAATACCCAGGTGTACCCAATATGTCTCCTTTTTAACAATTACAGAACAAACATGAAGTTATACCTTTTCTGTGCTGGAGAACATTTTTGTTCCTTTTCTGCTCCAAGAAACACCCAGGACCAGGGTGGCTTCAAGCATGACTTATTCTTTACCAGGCGCCTAGAACACGATGCTGACTATTTCCCCCTCTATATATGAATCCCAACCTTTGGCTCATGTGATAATAGTGCCACATGTATGAAAGTAAGAGTTATCCATGGAAAATGCATAAGAAAGAAGATATACACATGGGAAGAAAAAGGGTTCACCTATACATAAGCTTATTAATGGGATATCAAATAATGTCAAGCAAAAAACAGAAATTAAAAAATCAGAAGGCTGCATGAATACAAACTACAACATGCTCATAACAGAGCTAATGTCCAACCTCTAATCCACTATTATGGTGATAGACCCCTACTTACTCAGAGGGAAGCCACAACGGCTAGTGGCGATACGCGTGGGGATTTCAATATATATATATATATATATATATATATATATATATATATATATATATATATATATATATATTCTTTTGGTTGGATGACCCCATGCCATTTTTCACACCTCCATTTCTCTGCTTGACATTCAAAGCTTGCGGCTATAGAAGCTCTCACATTGTCCTGGTTGTATACTCTTATTGCGACCTCATTTTTTTCAATTGCTTTATTCAGGTTAAAAACATTGTCATCTTTATATTTTGGCAGTTTTCCTGTTCATAAACATTATTTTTCTTCTAAACAGTGTAACATACCCTTTAGGCTATGTGCCCGCAGCGTATTTTTGCTGCATTCAAAACACTGCATCCTAATCACGCAGGTAAATCCGCATGTGTTTACTGAACCATGCAGCTTTACCGCATCTACTGAAAAGATATTCCCCCATATCTTCTCCCCCGACTAGCGTCCACGGTGCATATAATTGACAAGTTGCGGCTCGTAAATCTGCGTCGCTGCTATTCTGGATCGTGGGCATGTACCCTTATATGCTGATCCTGGTTGTTTAGTTTCTGCACAAACTGTGCTAGTGTAATAAGCAGGTGCTGGGATGCAGTAACACAAATGCTGCGGAGCAGGGATCAACTATAATTACTAGCTGAAGAGCCTGGTGATGCCTGGGCATAGTAACTAACTGTGGATTCAGCTCTCTCCCTTAACTGCCCGCTCTCCACCTGCCATCACTCTATCTCCTTCCGCAGTCCCGCTCTAACCTTCTGCAGCCCTGCTCTCCATCCGTGTCCGGCTCTCCCTCTCCACAGCCCCACTCTCTCCCTCGCCGTACCACTCTATCCCTCAGCAGCCCCGCTCTCTACCCATGTCCCGCACTTTCCCTCTGCAATTCTGCTCTCTGGCCGCCAGTGGGCAAGGCTATGCGGAGTGGGCATGACTTGATACATACACACTCCGCTTTACAGATATATAGATTTAATCAGTGGAAAAACTCCTCACAGGGAGATAGCAGGGTAAACAGAGTACAAAGGTAAAACTAATTAAAAGTTGGTTAACTAAACAGTCTCTTTTTAACGGTTTCACTTATCGTGACTCTGCAACCTGTCACTCTCTGAAATCCCCATGAGTAACAATATGCCGGCGGTGATCGGTGTAATGTCTGCTGGCATCATCGCCTAGCATACGGCTTTTCTGGCGGCAGCGGGCGGTCTCCGGTTTTGCCTGCTGAGCCCTTAGTCCATATATCTGTGGAGTAAGAGAGTAGAGCTCTCCACAAGATTCCTCTTGGCATGGGTCTCCTTGACCAGCCGCCGTGACCTGAAGGGCTGTGCTGCAATGCTCTACCCGGCGTGCGCCTCTCAGAATATCAACCGACACCCGGACGTTCATACTGCGATGCTCCAACGAACGCACGCTCCTCTGTGCACCTGCCGGTTTCGGTGAGTACCTCACTACGCCGCCCTTTCTCTTCACGCCGCGGCCTGTCGCTCCCTTCACAAAGGTTGAGATCTGCTCCTCAGTAATGTTCTGGCGGAAAGACAGCTTCAGGTGCCACGCAACCCATTTTACCTCACGCTGACTGGCCACGTCCCCTTCACCCTGGTTACTGCCTCTCTCCGGCTGCAATCTTGTTCCCACCAGGAACAGGAGGTTTGGCCCCAGCAGTTCCAGACCTGACGCCTCAGCAGCCACAGCCACCTGGTCCTCCCTTCAACACTGTATTGACCTTTCCTGAGGTTTAATTTAACTGGTTAATATTTGTTGTGGATAATTCAATGTCTTGATACACTATTATGTGCTGCTGGTGAGTTATAGCATAGTGAGGTCTGTTTGTGTAGTACAGCTCTATTTTATAGTAGGGTTCTATCATCCTTATAGGGCACTAGAAGTTAAACATTAGCTCTATTATGGAGCATGCTGTAGTTTGTATTCATACAACCTGTTTTACATCTTGTCATATCTATGTTGTCTGTCTATATATTTGATATCTCATTAATAAACTTCTGTATATTTGATGGTGATCACTTACTTTTGACATGCTTCTTTCTTAGGCTGCATGCCTACAATCAGGAATAGCAGCGTATTTTCGTAGCGTCCAAAAGACAATGTTCTAAATTATGAGCACAGTGGATGGGAGTTATAGATTTTCCATGCCCACTGTGCTTCTATTTGACGCTGCGTAAACTCACCCACGGTGCAGGTTTAAGAGTCACAGCACATCAATTTCTGTAGCAGAGACGCATGTACTTAAGCAAGTGCGGTAATTAGAACGCAGCATTTTGGATACAGTTAACACTGCATATGAAACACTACTAATTCCTGATCGTGGGCACGTAGCCTAATATATTTGACTTAGTTTGCTATACTTCAGGTTGATCCCTCACATATATTTGGCAGTGCCCTCTTTGTATTTTCTCATAGCTATCCACGGAAACCCACCCATTACAGCAAAACTCCTTCTGTAGTTTCACATCATCCTTGACAAAGCATTCGTATGACCTGACTACTGTGTACAGTTGAAACCAGAAGTTTACATACACTATATGAAAAGACACATATGCATGTTAGTCTCAATATCTGACATTAAATCAAAATAAACCTTTCCCGTTTTAGGTCAATTAGGATTTCCATAATTATTAATATTTGCCAAATGCCAGAATAATGAGCGAGATTGCCAATATCTACATCCTTAAAAGACACATTGTTACCAAAATAGCTGATGCTCAGACTCCTCATTTACAAGTGTATGACAAGTTACTTAATATAGTTTAAAAAAAAAAACACATGTCTACTGACTGATCTTTTCGATTACTGGAAGCAAAGAGCAGAGCATTACAGACACATACACTCAATTACAGTTTGTTATTTACACCACTCAATATTCTCCATACGGTCATTTTGTGGTTTCACTCCTCTAGATGAATTCTGGTGTGGTACATCTTGTAGGCTCAGCTTTACTATGTGCCATCTTTCTTTCACCATAGTGTTTTTACATGAATTTATGTCATTCATTAAAGGTCTTGGGATTGGCAAAAACATCCAAGGTTCAGAAAAGAATGCGAAAAGAGAAAAACAGAAGCAGAGAGCTGGCATTCACAAATGTCAATTACCATCT
This sequence comes from Dendrobates tinctorius, assembly GCF_039654945.1. Lineage (NCBI taxonomy): Eukaryota > Metazoa > Chordata > Amphibia > Anura > Dendrobatidae > Dendrobates > Dendrobates tinctorius. Next base: position 42,340,959 of record NW_027361775.1, on the reverse strand, counting down.
CTGCGCCTACATCTGTATTGGACTACAACCATGCGAAGTCCAGTATGGAGGATTTATCACCCTAATATACATAAAAGGGAAGTATAGACCGGATGAGAAGATCAATAGGTAGCTGACCAATTTGACGGATTCATACCCATGCTCTTTAAATGAAAAAATATCAGGGCACAGAGTCCAGCCTGATCCACAGTATTGCATCTTCATGGCTTCCACTGGAACACTGCATTACCTAGACACCATATTTCCTTTCAGAATTTGGGTGTCAAATAAGGGAGAAGCAACATGGTTTGTAACGATATCACAGTGCTGAATTATCCGAGTTAAGAGCACCTTTGTGAGCGGCTGTAAATGATTGCCAATTGGCTAGAAGCCGTTCATCGGTTGTTTAGTAGCCTATTTAGACAGGTCGACTGCGCTTATGATACATGATGTATTCCTATATTATGCCGCGCACAGATGAGGTAGCAAAAACCTTTAAGCCATTTGGTTACATGTTGGACAGCTGACTTGAGCTTAAAGGAGTTATCCCCCTGTTAAATCAAAAGATAATTGAAAATTAATCATTTTGACAATTGGATGTAAATGCTGATGTGCAGACACAAAGTTATAATGGTGTCCATGATGCAGCCTGTGTAATTGCCTGTGCTTGATTGTGTAGAGGCGCCTTAGCGGCTGGTCGCGCATGCAGTTTCTATGGATCCCACAAAGGCCATCACACGGATGGGGGTGAAAGGGAATATTTTCTACTAATGCCGCTGACAGGGGCTGTTCCACACTGCTGATTTGTAAGGTATTACACTCCTACTGTGCTTTTCATCAAATTAGCCATCATTTGTGCTGTACCAGAGGACCTTTGCAGTCATCTCTATAAATCAATTCAGTGACTGGACACAATACTGTTATGTGTGGGGTTTTTTCAGTTTAAATATCCAGCCACAAAACTTGTGCTGCACTGAGGTGATTTATTGACATGAGCTCATTGTTCCTTAGCCATAGCACATGCGTAAATGACAAGAATTAGCAGAAGAGTAACATCCGACCAATCAGCAACACATAATGGCATCTGTATAGAGCATTTACTTATCCTCCCCCTCGTTAATTTCTGCGGGCTCAATACAAACAACATGCACTGACCATCCGCTGAAGTGCCTCTATATGGTCGGGGAACATAGTGTTGATTTGTGGAGCCCATAGTCTCTCCTCCTTTCTATTTACACAGGCTGTTTCATCCATCATAAGTTTACAGTGCTGTGCACATTAATTGGGACAAAGCATTTTTTAAGTCAAATCGTAAGTTGGTTACCAATCAGTGATTCCAACCAGTTTTAACTGCTTTGAACTGGTGAGAGTGCTTGTGTGCTGTATCTCTGCACAGCAACACTTTTCTTAAAGACTCGCAACTGTAAAAATGTTTAGTTTTCCATATTCTATTGATTAAGCTGTATTTAAGTTTGCGGGTTACGCCAACTTCATCAGTACCTATAACCAGAAGCAACCAGAGAACTACTGAAAGAATGTATGTATGTGAAATAAAAAGAACCTTTTCATTTAGCTCAAAATCGGTACAAAAGCAGGAAAGGAAACAATTCTTCACTTTTTAAGCAGTTCTAATTATTTTTGAAATCTGAATTATGTTTAATTGTCTTTACATATCCTACAAAATGTAGACCACTGCAATCCCTGGTGGATGTTATACTGAAAGCTGACATGCATGAGATCATAGCTATCAAATGGTTTTAAAACTAAGTAATTGATACTCGCAATATTTTGAGTACTGAGTAAAGTTGCCAAAAATTTTCTTGGACCAATGAGATGACTAGGTAAGAAGCCTACAAGAACATGGAGCTGTCACAGCAGAGGAGTCACTCAGAGCGAGCAGAAAACGGATGATACCAGTATTATACAGTCATATGTAAAAGTTTGGGCACCCCTATTAATGTTAACCTTTTTTCTTTATAACAATTTTGGTTTTTGCAACAGCTATTTCAGTTTCATATATCTAATAACTGATGGACTCAGTTATATTTCTGGATTCAAATGAGTTTTATTGTACTAGCAGAAAATGTGCAATCTGCATTTAAACAAAATTTGACCAGTGCAAAAGTATGGGCACCCTTATCATTTTCTTGATTTGAACACTCCCAACTATTTTTTACTGACTTCCTGAAGCACTAAATTGGTTTTGTAACCTCATTGAGCTTTGAACTTCATAGCCAGGTGTATCAAATCATGAGAAAAGGTATTTAAGGTGGCCACTTGCAAGTAGTTCTCCTATTTGATTCTCCTATGAAGAGTGGCATCATGGGCTCCTCAAAACAACTCTCAAATGATCTGAAAACAAAGATTATTCAACATAGCTTTTCAGGGGAAGGATACAAAAAGTTGTCTCAGAGATTTAACCTGTCAGTTTCCACTGTGAGGAACATAGTAAGGAAATGGAAGAACACAGGTACAGTTCTTGTTAAGCCCAGAAGTGGCAGGCCAAGAAAAATATCAGAAAGGCAGAGAAGAAGAATGGTGAGAACAGTCAAGGACAATCCACAGACCACCTCCAAAGACCTGCAGCATCATCTTGCTGCAGATGGTGTCACTGTGCATCGGTCAACAATACAGCGCATGCATAACGCCTTTTTGTATGACCAAACAACTCAATCTTTGTTTCATCAGTCCACAGGACCTTCTTCCAAAATGTAACTGGCTTGTCCAAATGTGCTTTTGCAGACCTCAGGCGACTCTGTTTGTGGCGTGCTTGCAGAAACGGCTTCTTTCGCATCACTCTCCCATACAGCTTCTCCTTGTGCAAAGTGCGCTGTATTGTTGACCGATGCACAGAGACACCATCTGCAGCAAGATGAGGCTGCCGGTCTTTGGAGGTGGTCTGTGGATTGTCCTTGACTGTTCTCACCATTCTTCTTCTCTGCCTTTCTGATATTTTTCTTGGCCTGCCACTTCTGGGCTTAACAAGAACTGTACCTGTGTTCTTCCATTTCCTTACTATGTTCCTCACAGTGGAAACTGACAGGTTAAATCTCTGAGACAACTTTTTGTATCCTTCCCCTGAAAAGCTATGTTGTTTTCAGATCATTTGAGAGTTGTCTTGAGGAGCCCATGATGCCACTCTTCATAGGAGAATCAAATAGGAGAATTACTTGCAAGTGGCCACTTGAAATACCTTTTCTCATGATTGGATACACCTGGCTATGAAGTTCAAAGCACAATGAGGTTACAAAACCAATTTAGTGCTTCAGGAAGTTAGTAAAAAGTAGTTAGGAGTGTTCAAATCAAGAAAATGATAAGGGTGCCCATTAGAGTTGAGCGACTTTTGGTTTTTTAGGGTCGCGTTTCGTTTCGTGAAACCCGACTTTTCCAAAAGTCGGGTCGAGCAAGATCGTCCGATTATAGGGAAAAGTCGGGGTCGTCCCGAAACACGAAACCCAATGTAAGTCAATGGGGAATAAAAGTCGGCAGTGAGAGGAGGACAGGAAACACACCTACAGTGGCCATTTGAATGCCAAAAGCATCAATTCTTCTTACTTAAGCTTGTCAACCTTAATTAACTTCATAATACAAGTTACGCACTGAAAAATGGGGGTTATTTGGCTAAAGTTGTGGGGGGGGGGAGAGGGCTGGCTGCAGGTTTTCATGTGCCCTGGGTGAAAGAGCGCCCCTTTAACACATACCACAACTCATCATGCTCCAATACGGCAGATAAATAGCGGTATAGTAAAATGAAAAATACCTCACTTTTTACATCTCATGACGAGGCCCATCTATTTCTCCATACAGAATCATTGGTCTCATATAATGTTTGAAACAGTATATGATGAGCTCCACATAATGCTACAGTATATGTTGGTCCCCATGGATGAAGCTCCACTGTCTTATGGGCCCAAATAATGCTCCAAACATAATGGGCCCCATTTCTAATGCTCTAGTGTATAATGGGCCCTGTAAATGCTGCTCCAGTGTCTGATGTCCACCTTTGGAATGTTCCAGTGTATGGTGGGCCCCATCTATCATTCTCCAGAGTATAGTGCTCCCCAAAAATTGCTGTCCCAACATTGAAAACAATCAAATAAGTCTCCTCGCTAGGGAATCCCTGTACTTGTCTGGACAGGTGCTGTAGCTTGCTTAACAGCTCGCCAGCCGTTCTCACGCCCAGTATGGATTGCACGTGATTGCACAAAGGTTAGAAAGGGTACCGTATCCCTGGATAACATGTATGGATAGCGTACACATTCAAAATATATGTCTCAGGAGGCAGGCTCAGACGGTGTCAGGCCCAGTATGGATTGCACAAAGGTTAGAAAGGGTACAGTATCCCTGGATAACATGTATGGATAGCGTACACATTCAAAATATATGTCTCAGGAGGCAGGCTCAGACGGTGTTAGGCCCAGTATGGATTGCACGTGATTGCACAAAGGTTAGAAAGGGTACCGTATCCCCGGATAACATGTATGGATAGCGTACACATTCAAAATATGTCTCAGGAGGCAGGCTCAGACGGTGTTAGGCCCAGTATGGATTGCACGTGATTGCACAAAGGTTAGAAAGGGTACCGTATGCCCGGATAACATGTATGGATAGCGTACACATTCAAAATATATGTCTCAGGAGGCAGGCTCAGACGGTGTCAGGCCCAGTATGGATTGCACGTGATTGCACAAAGGTTAGAAAGGGTACCGTATCCCTGGATAACATGTATGGATAGCGTACACATTCAAAATATATGTCTCAGGAGGCAGGCTCAGACGGTGTCAGGCACAGTATGGATTGCACGTGATTGCACAAAGGTTAGAAAGGGTACCGTATCCCCGGATAACATGTATGGATAGCATACACATTCAAAATATATGTCTCAGGAGGCAGGCTCAGACGGTGTTAGGCCCAGTATGGATTGCACGTGATTGCACAAAGGTTAGAAAGGGTACCGTATCCCCGGATAACATGTATGGATAGCGTACACATTCAAAATATATGTCTCAGGAGGCAGGCTCAGACGGTGTCAGGCACAGTATGGATTGCACGTGATTGCACAAAGGTTAGAAAGGGTACCGTATCCCCGGATAACATGTATGGATAGCGTACACATTCAAAATATATGTCTCAGGAGGCAGGCTCAGACGGTGTCAGGCACAGTATGGATTTGATGGCCCAGATTACACAGCGGAGGAGCAGGGAGAGGTAAAGATTGCAAATGCTGGGGCCCTGCCCAAGCAAGGGGGGCCCACTCGTGGGCGTCGGTACTGGCACTGGGCCCCTCATAGTACAGCGGTGTGTCTGACGGCGGGTGTGCACCACCACCGTCAGAGACACTTGATTGCACTATGAGGGACCCTGTGCCAGTGCCCGCGCCCAAGAGTCGGCCTACCCACCTGTCCAGGGCAACGGCACTCGCACGGTGTCGTGCGGTAGGTGGTGACCCCGGCCATGGGGGGGGAGGCAGCACAGTTAGGGAGTTTTAGAAAGTGGCATATGTTGATGTTGGACATTCAGCTGATGCAAAAGGCGAAATAGGTGAAGTACCAGGAAGAGGTGGACCAAAGCAAGCCATTTTTCTGTCACCCTATGTGTCATCAGGGGAAGGTGGGACAAAATCCTTGGAAACCCATGCGTGGTTCATTTTAATGAAGGTTAGATCATCCACATTTTGGGTTGACAGACGGGTCCTTTTTTCTGTCAGGATTGATCCAGCTGCACTGAAGACTCTTTCCGATAGCACACTTGCAGCTGGGCAAGCGAGCTCCTGTAAGGCATATTGGGCCAATTCAGGCCAGGTGTCCAGTTTAGCGTCCCAATAGTCAAAGGGGAATGACCTGTGTGGGAGAACATCGATATGGGAGGAAAAGTAGTTTGTAACCATAGTTGACAACTGCTGTCTCCTGTCACTTTCCATCGATGCAGTATTACCAGTTGTGTGAGCGGTATTTGAAAAATCAGTCCACAACATTGTCATGAAACCCCTGTCTCCAACGCCACTTCTGCTGTGTGCACCACGAACACCTCTGCCAAGCTGCCCCCGGCCCGTACGGCTCGTGTGAGAACCATCACCGCTGCTGTGTGCTGGGAATGCCTCAAGCAACCGATTTACCAGAGTTGCTTGTTTATTAGCCAATATTAGGTCAAGGTTCTCCTGTGGCATGATGTTTTGTAATTTGCCTTTATAGCGTGGATCCAGGATGCTGGCCAACCAGTAGTCGTCATCGTTCATCATTTTGGCAATGCGGGGGTCCCTTTTTAGGATCCGCAAGGCATAATCTGACATGTGGGCCAATGTTCCCGGTGTCAATGATGCACTGCGAGTGCTGGGTGGAGGAGCACTTTCTGGCAAATCCACATCCCTCCAGTCACGCACAAACCCTGTACCAGACCTTGCCACGCCAACATTTTCACTTGCCCCACGAGATGCATCCTCCTCCCCTAAGTAATCATCCCCATCATCCTCCTCCTCCTCCTCTTCTTCCTCCACCTCGTCCAGGAGAGGTCCCTGAGCAGACAATGGCTGAATGTCATCAAGGATTCCCTCCTCCTCTTCCTCCTCATCAACATTGGCTGCAGACGCCTGCTCCTTAAGGTGCGTCAAAGTTTGCATGAGCAGACGCATAAGTGGGATGCTCATGCTTAGGATGACGTCGTCTGCGCTTACCAGCCGTGTGCATTCCTCAAAACACTGAAGGACTTTACAAAGGTCTTTCAGCTTCGACCACTGCACGCCTGTCAACTCCATGTCTGCTCTCAAAGTGCCTGGCCGTGTATCCTCCCACAAATGCATTATGGCCTGCCTCTGCTCGCACAGCCGCTCCACCATGTGCAGGGTGGAGTTCCACCTTGTTGCAATGTCGATAATGAGGCGGTGGTTGGGAAGGTGGAGCAATCGCTGCAGCTTCTGCATACGAACGGAGTGTACAGGCGACCGGCGGATGTGCGCGCACAGTCTTCGCACCTTCTGGAGCAGGGCTGTTAACTCCGGATAATTTTTGAGGAAGCACTGCACCAACAGGTTCAAGGTGTGAGCCAAGCAAGGTATGTGGCTGAGTTTTGAAAGGGCTATGGCTGCCACAAAATTACGGCCGTTATCACTAACTACCTTGCCTGCCTCAAGATGTACACTGCCCAGCCATGACTCAGTTTGTCGCTTCAAGTACTCGGCCAGCACCTCGGCGGTGTGTCTGTCGCCCAAACACATCATCTGCAACACAGCCTGCTGACGCTTTCCACTAGCTGCTCGATAGGGGGACACATCGTGTGCAACAGTGGCAGCTGCAGATGGAGTGCTCGTACGACTGCGCTCTGTGGACGAGCTTTCGCTTCTGGAGGAGGAGGAGGGGAGGAGGAGGAGGGTCGAACGCCTACAGCCAACTGTTTCCTATACCGTGGGCTAGGCAGCACTGTCCCACCACCGCTGTCCCCTGTGGACCCTGCATCCACCACATTAACCCAGTGCGCAGTGATGGACACGTAACGGCCCTGGCCATGCCAACTGGACCATGCATCAGTTGTGAGGTGCACCTTTCCGCTCACTGACTGCTTGAGTGCATGGACAATGCGGTCTTTCACATGATGGTGGAGGGCTGGGATGGCTTTGCGAGAGAAGAAGTGGCGACTGGGTAGGTCATAGCGTGGTACTGCATAGGCCATGAGTTCGCGGAAAGCTGTGCTTTCCACCAACCGAAAGGGCATCATCTCAAACGAGATTAGTTTGGCAATGTGGGCGTTCAAACCCAGTGTACGCGGATGAGAGACTGAGTACTTTCTTGACCTACTCATAGTGTCTGGGAGGGTGAGCTGGACTTGAGAGCTGCATATGGTGGAAGTAGCGGTGGACAGGGCGGACTGAGAGAGGGTTGATGATGGTGATGGAGTTGTGTTCTTTCTGATGGCCTAGAATCAGTCTTTCGTTGATATAACAGTGGGATTCCCTGACTGCTGTGGTCTTGCAACGACACCTCAACATTTGCTGCTGTGCTAACCGGTGGGCTTACAGTGGGGGAAACAATGTAGCGTTGCTGACTACCTTCGTTGTGATCAGTTGCACATGTGGCACTTGAGGTTTGGTGTTGTGTCCACGCTTGCAAGTGCATGCTGGTTAAATGTCTAAGCATGCAACTGGTATTCAAATTTTTCAGATTTTTCCCTCGGCTAAAGGTCTTTGCGCACTTCTTACAGATAACCTTGGCCTGATCATGAGGATTTTGTTCAAAAAAGTGCCACACTGCACTCTTCCTACTTTGGCAGACATTTTGCGGCCTAGCACGCTGTGATCTTTTGACCCTCTGGACAAGCTGTCCAGCAACTCTTTTGATGTTTGGAACCTGTCTTTGGAGTGCTCCGGGCCTGCCAGATAACAGCTGCTGCGATGTCGATGTCTGCTGTGGATGCTCCTCATCTGAGCTATTGGAAGCAGCACCCTCTTCCCCCAATGGATGCCAATCTGGGTCAACAACTGGGTCATCCATCACCTCCTCTTCTATGTCATGTGCACCTTTCTCTGTGTCACCGTGTATGGTGGTATAGTGTGCGGGAAGGGGCACCTGAGTCTCATCAGGGTCAAAATCTGGCTCTGTACACTGCGAGGACAATGTAGTGCTCTGAGTGAATGTACCAGCAGAATCATCCATCAGCGGCTGTGCATCAGTGCACTCCATGTCAGATTCATCTTGGCCTGGGTAATTCACCATTTCACTTGATAATCCAGGCATGGTATGTGAAAACAGCTCCATGGAGTAATCAGTAGTATGGCCTGCGTCATCCTTCAATCTTGGTTGGGGTGAAGGACACAAGGAAAGGTGTGGTTCATGAACATGAGCCTCCAATGACGACTCAGTGCTTTTACTTTTTACAACTGAAGAAGAGGAGGCGATAGAGCTGGAGGCTGAGTCAGCAATGTAAGACAAAACTTTTTCCTGATGCTCTGCCTTTAAAAGCGGTTTGCCAACTCCTAGAAAACTAAGCGTTCGAGGCCTTATGTAGCCAGACGATGACGCAGGGTCAGCACCTCCTGCATTCGGTCCTATTTTGCTCTTGCCACTACCATCAGATCCACCACCAACACCATCATTACCAGCTGCCAACCCCCGCCCAATTCCACGGCCTCTTCCACCAGCCTTCCTCATTTTTGGTAGAAATGTAGACAAAATCCAACAAACTATATAGTAATGTAAAACAAGGTACAAGGTGTCTATAGGACAGGGGAGATTTAGAATTTCTGCACACACTTGTGGACAGTGGACATTTTGGATTGTGTGAGGCCCACTGATATCTGAGCGCTATGTGACAGGCTCGATGGCACAGCTGCCTGTGACCAAAGTGACGAGAGGATAATGGAGATTTTGAATCTCTGCGCACACTTTTGGACACTGGACACTTGTGGATTGTGTGAGGCCCACTGATATCTGAGCGCTATGTGACACGCTCGATGGCACAGCTGCCTGTGACCAAAGTGACGAGAGGATAATGGAGATTTTGAATCTCTGCGCACACTTTTGGACACTGGACACTTGTGGATTGTGTGAGGCCCACTGATATCTGAGCGCTATGTGACACGCTCGATGGCACAGCTGCCTGTGATCAAAGTGACGAGAGGATAATGGAGATTTTGAATCTCTGCGCACACTTTTGGACACTGGACACTTGTGGATTGTGTGAGGCCCACTGATATCTGAGCGCTATGTGACAGGCTCGATGGCACAGCTGCCTGTGACAAAAGTGACGAGAGGATAATGGAGATTTTGAATCTCTGCGCACACTTTTGGACACTGGACACTTGTGGATTGTGTGAGGCCCACTGATATCTGAGCGCTATGTGACAGGCTCGATGGCACAGCTGTGACCAAAGTGACGAGAGGATAATGGAGATTTTGAATCTCTGCGCACACTTTTGGACACTGGACACTTGTGGATTGTGTGAGGCCCACTGATATCTGAGCGCTATGTGACACGCTCGATGGCACAGCTGCCTGTGACCAAAGTGACGAGAGGATAATGGAGATTTTGAATCTCTGCGCACACTTTTGGACACTGGACACTTGTGGATTGTGTGAGGCCCACTGATATCTGAGCGCTATGTGACAGGCTCGATGGCACAGCTGCCTGTGACCAAAGTGACGAGAGGATAATGGAGATTTTGAATCTCTGCGCACACTTTTGGACACTGGACACTTGTGGATTGTGTGAGGCCCACTGATATCTGAGCGCTATGTGACACGCTCGATGGCACAGCTGCCTGTGACCAAAGTGACGAGAGGATAATGGAGATTTTGAATATCTGCGCACACTTTTGGACACTGGACACTTGTGGATTGTGTGAGGCCCACTGATATCTGAGCGCTATGTGACACGCTCGATGGCACAGCTGCCTGTGACCAAAGTGACGAGAGGATAATGGAGATTTTGAATCTCTGCGCACACTTTTGGACACTGGACACTTGTGGATTGTGTGAGGCCCACTGATATCTGAGCGCTATGTGACACGCTCGATGGCACAGCTGCCTGTGACCAAAGTGACGAGAGGATAATGGAGATTTTGAATCTCTGCGCACACTTTTGGACACTGGACACTTGTGGATTGTGTGAGGCCCACTGATATCTGAGCGCTATGTGACAGGCTCGATGGCACAGCTGTGACAAAAGTGACTAGAGGATAAGGGAGATTGGATTGCTTTTAAAAAAGCAGTTTGCGGAGCAGTGGGTAAACAGCAATGCCAGCGTGTCAGGAAGCCTTAAAAGGCAGCCCAACAACCAACACCACTGATACACAATATAGCCTCCCCTTGCACTGCACACACAGTGACTTGTGTGTTGTGCAGGCCAAATCGCTAGCAGCAGAAGCAGTTTTTTTGTCTTCTTCCCTGCCTAACGCTCTCCCTACAGAATCAGCAGCAACCTCTCCCTATACTAAGATCGGCAGAAGTAAGATGGCGGTCGGCGTGCACGCCCTTTTATACCCCCTGTGACGCCCACCAAAGCAAGCCAATCACTTGCATGCCCTTCTGAAAGATGGTGGTGACCCGTGCCTAGGTCATCACGTTGCCCACAGTGTCCGTGGATCCTGATTGGCTGAAAAAGAGCGCAAAACAAACTTTTGAAATGCAACTTTGGCGCGTAAGTCGCCGACCTCGTGGCCGACCTCATCCTAGGGTCGGGTTTCGTTTCATGAAACCCGACTTTGCCAAAAGTCGGCGACTTTTGAATTTTTTCGACCCGTTTCGCTCAACTCTAGTGCCCATACTTTTGCACCGGTCAAATTTTGTTTAAATGCAGATTGCACATTTTCTGTTAGTACAATAAACCTCATTTGAATCCAGAAATATAACTGAGTCCATCAGTTATTAGATATATGAAACTGAAATAGCTGTTGCAAAAACCAAAATTGTTATAAAGAAAAAAGGTTAACATTAATAGGGGTGCCCAAACTTTTACATATGACTGTAGGTCTCCGCAACAAATTCACCTCTGTCAGTCTGGGAAAGCAGCAAACTCCTATTTGTTGCCTAGGCGGTAATGGAAGCGTAGCAGAACATTCCTGTGAAGGCATGTCTAACATTCCTCAGGAAACAGCACGTATTCCATGTACATTAAGGCCTCATTTGCTTTGTGTTAGTGGAGAGTAAGTGCAGTGATTGCCGCTCCTAGAAGACGGGGTGAACACAGAAATAGGTTAGTACTTACTATGTAACAGGGCTCACAGAAAGCCTTCTTGTCCACGGCGTAAAACGGCTGCCCCCGCAGTTTGCTGTTGCAGGTCATGCAGGTGAAACACTCAACGTGAAACACTTGGTCCATAGCTGTGCATCCTGTACCTTCTCCGACAACGTTTTCCCCACAGCGAGAACAGCGACCTAAAACAAGAGGGTGTCCATGAGAATTCAGAAAATTAGGAGCAAGGGCAACAGAGGATTTAATCAGTAAAACACTTCCAATACAGTTCTCTAAGGATCATATGATCCAGCTACTGAGGACCTGACGGTTAGCAAGGCCTGCATCTTGTCTTAACCCCTTTATCCCCAAGGGTGGTTTGCACATTAATGACCAGGCCAATTTTTACAATTCTGACCACTGTCCCTTTATGAGGTAATAACTCTGGAACGCTTCAACGGATCCCGGTAACATATTCTTCTTCATGATAGGAGTAAAATTTCTTTGATATGACTTGCGTTTATTTGTGGAAAAAAATGGAAACGTGGTGAATATTTTGAAAATGTCGCAATTTTCCAACTTTGAATTTTCATGTCCTTAAATCACAGAGTTATGTCACAAAATACTTAAGTAACATTTCCCACACCTGTTCTTTACATCAGCACAATTTTGGAACCAAAATCTTTTTTGTTAGGAAGTTATAAGGATTAAAAGTTTATTTCTCATTTTTCCAACAAAATTTACAAAACCATTTTTCTTTAGGGACCACATCACATTTGAAATGACTTTGAGGGGTCTATATGGCAGAAAATACCCAAAAGTGACACCATTATAAAAACTGCACCCTTTAAGGTGCTTAAAACCACATTCAATAAGTTTATTAACCCTTCAGGTGCTTCACAGGAATTTTTGGAATGTGGAAAAAAAAAAATGAACATTTAACTTTTTTCACAAAAAAAATTTACTTCAGAGCCCAAATTTTTTTATGTTTACAAGGGAAAAAGGAAAAAAATGGACCCCAAATTTTTTTGTGCAATTTCTCCCAAGTATGCCAATTCCCCATATGAGGGAGAAAACCACTCTTTGGGCACACGGCAGAGCTTTGGAAGGGAAGGAGCGCCATTTGACTTTTTGAATGCAAAATTTGCTGAAAAAATTGACGAACGCCATGTCGCGTTTGGAGAGCCTCTGATGTGCCTAAACAGTGAAAATCGCCCAAAAATGACAATTTTGGAACCTAGACACCTCAGGAAACTGATCTAGATGTGTGAACTCTCAAATGCTTCACAGAAGTTTATAACTTTGAGTCGTAAAAATAAAAAAAAAATCAAATTTTCCCCACAAATATGTTTTTAGCACAAAATATTGATTTTTTAATAAGGGCAACAGGAGAAATTGCACCATACAAATTGTTATGCAATTTCTCCTGTGTACGCCGATACCCCATATTTGGGGGAATGTTACTTTTAAGGCACAGTGCAAAGCTCAGAAGGGAAGAGGCGTTATATTGGAGTTCAGATTTTGGTGGAATGGTTTGAGGGTGCCATGTCACATTGGCAGAGCCCCTGATGTGCCAGGACAACAGAAACCCCCTATATAGGAACTAATTTTACAAACTACACTCCCCAATGAATTCACTTAGTGGTGCAGTGATCATATTGACACCACATGTGCCTCACAGAGTTTTATGTTACATTTTTACCTCTAAAATGTTGTTTTAGCCCCAAGTTTTTACATTTTTCTAAGCGATAATAGGAAATTTTTTAACAACAAACTGAGATCCATTTTTCCTGAGTGCGCTAATACCCTACATGTAAATCGGGAAATATTTTTCAGGCATAGTGCAAAGCTCAGAAGGCAAGGAGCACCAGATTTTACTGTTATGGTTTGCAGGTGCCATGACCCAATGCCATTGGGCAGTGAAGATGAAATAACTACATTTTTACCACCACAATTTTGTTTTAACCCCAGATTTTACATTTTTGCACAAGTGGGTAAAAATGACACCAAAATTTGTCCCACAATTTCTATTGAATGTAGCAATACCCCGTATGTGGTTGTATAGTACTACTTAGCCATACGGAGAGACTCGGGAGGAATGGAGGGCTATTTGCCTCCTGGAGCGCAAATTTTCCTAGCAGTTTGTGAACTCCATATACAGAGCCCATAATTGCTAAAAGAGCAGAATCAAGTGACCCCATTTGGGAAACTATCCCCCATGGGGAATTTATCTACAAGTGTAGTGACGATTTTGACTCCATGGGTATTTTCTAGAAACAAGCAGCAATGAATTATGCTGAATGAAAGTTGCAAACTGCCGTTGTAGTGACCAGTATGTTATGCCTAGCCCATGCTTCTGGAGGCATGCACCCTTAAGTTAGATGGGCTCTCATCTCTTCAGAAATGCTAAACAATATGACAACATCCAGTCACCATGGCAACAATCGGGAACCCGCCGAACGCCGCGGGGTTTCCAATCCAAAGGCAGAGGGGCTGTCAGCCCTCAGCCGGCTTCCAGAATCCTGTGATCATGTTCGATTGCAGCGTTTTGGGGGTTAAAGTGCAGGGATTGGTCTGTGCTCCTGGTACTTAGTGACGGGTGTCAGTTGTCAGAATCAGCTGACACCTGGCGGTGATTGCCCGCACACCCCCCGGTATGCGCGGACAATCGCTCAGACGTAATAATCTGTCCCTGGTCAAATAGGCCCAGGGACAGAATTTTACGTCTGATGTCAGAAAATGGTTAAAGTTGCAAATATTGATTTACTGAACCTCAGCAACATAAAAATTAAAGCTTGTAAGAACAGCAAAAAAAAAACATGCAAGAGATTTTTTACATTTGGAAATACCTCTTTCTGGAAATAGATGAGGACCAGGCAGTATTTAGCTTTTATAGTTTAGTTTTTACCTCCCTTCCTTCCAAGCGTCGTAACTGGTTTTTTTTGTTTTTTTAATTGACATATCTGCATGAGAGGTTATTTTTTGTGGGATAAGTTGTAGTTTTGAATGACACCATTCATTTTACAATATCATGTACTGATATGGGAAAAAAATCCTAGCTGGGTTCAACTGAAAAAAATTGCAATTTCATAGTTTTTCAAACTTTATTTTTACGGCATTGTTTGCATAGTAAAAAAATAAATAAACGACCAGGCAGCACAATTCTCCAATGTAGAACAAGTATAACTATGCCAAACACTTACAGACTTTTATTAGAATATAGTAGAGAAAAATATTCGGAAATTTGCAGAACAAAATTTGGTTTGTGTTACCATTTTTGAAACCCATAACTTTTCTATTCTGTTGAAGTTGTGTTAGGCTTGTTTTCTGTTCCCAAGTTGACAATTTTATGGATAACATTTTGGAGCACATATGACATCGATCACTTTATTTTATTTTGATTTTGAAAAGGGGGCATGGCAGGGAAGTGGTGCCTGAAACCACAAATTTGGGGATTTAATTTTTTTCTTCTCTTTTTTTTAATTTAAGTTTTAAATAAGTTTATATTTTGTAAGATTCGACTTTTATGGATACAGTGAAACCAATTACGATATTTTTTATTTTAAAACTGGGGAAAGAAGGGCAATTTAAAAAATTAGATTTTTTAAAACTTCAGTTTTTAGCTCTCCTAGGAAAATGAGGACATTATGTAGCGTAGGAGGGAAGGGGGACTGTGGGGATAAATCATAATGTGTGAGGGAGGGGAGCTGCGGGTCATCAAATTGTGTGTTGAGGCAATGAGTTACACTGTGTGGGAGCATTACAGTATGCATGGGGGTTGTCATTAATAGTGAATATGTGGAAGGTTGCGGGTCATCATTTTATATATGCAGCCTGTGGGGTGCATTAAACTGTGTGGGATGGGGCTGTAGGTCATTATACTATGCAAGGTGGACTGCGGGGGCCATTATAGTGTGTGTTGGTCCATCATACTGTGTTCTGAGGGGATACTGGGACGTATGTGTGGGTTTGCAGGGACACCATACTGTGTGAACAGACTATACCATGTTTGAGGGGGACTGTGGGGTCCTACTATATGTGGGTTATCAAGCAGTGTATGCGTGCCTATAGGAGCATCACACTGTGCGTGGGATCTGCGGTGGCATCCTACTATTTATGAAGGGGGTTGTAGGGATATCATACTATGTAAGTAACTGTAGGAACATCATATAATGTTGGGGATAGGTTCTGATACATCATACTGTGTATGGGGAGGCTATTATGGGGTATTATACTGTGTGGGTGATAAAATGTAAAAATGTGCTATGAATGCACATCACAAGGTCCATAAAGGAATGATTGAGAGCCTGGTGTGGAAGAAGTTGACTGGCCCACATGGAGCCCTGAACTTAACCTCATCAAAAACTTTGGGATGAACTAGAATATAGATTGTGAGCCTGGTTTTCTAAGATGCTCTTCTGGGAAGGTTTTCTACAAGTTTTTGGAGTGTGAAATGTTTGTTTGGTCATCCACAAGAGTAAGAGCTGCTGACAAGTAAGATGAGCAGCAGCAGTACTCACTGTCAAGCAGCAGCTGCAAAATAAAACAAGATTTTAAGGTGTATTAAAAAAATAAAAAATAAGCTAAAACCCCGTGATCCCAAACAATGGTTACCCCTGTACAAATCACTTGTAAGGCCACATTTAAAATATAGTATCCAGTTTTGGGCACCACATTTAAAAAAGGATGTTCAGAAATTAAGAGTCAGTACAAAGAAGGGCAACTAAATTATTACAAGGGATAGAAGGCCTCTCGTATGATGAGAAGTTGGAAAAGTTGGGCTTGTTTAGCTTAGAAAAAAGACGTCTCAGAAGAGCTCTCATTTATATGCATCTGAGAGACAAACTGTGACCCAGGAAAGTTCAAAACAAGGTCTCTTAATGGTCAGTGTACGCAAACAGAAAGCAAATAGTATCCTCCGGATCGCAGCCGGGAAACAAGACAGTCCATGTCCGTTTGGTGTGGGCGACTGCACCGCCGTATACACTGAGGTGTGCCAGGCCTTTTGGCTCCAGTAGGCTCTGTGTTGCTTCCCACAGACAGAGCTCTGCAAAGCCTCCTGCTCTGCACGCTTGCAAAACAAAACTGACACACCCAACCCACTGCACTACAATAAATACATGTGTGGTCAGTACAAAGGACTAGAATATGACTTATTCCTTCCAAGGACCATACAAAGGACCAGGGGGCACTATCTACAGGTGGAAAAAAGCATTTCCCACAGCTAAATAGGAAAAAGTTCTTTACAGTTCGAGTAGTCAGACTGCGGATTGCCCTACCACAAGAAGTAGTAATGACAGACACTAACAGTTTTTAAAAAGGGCTGAATGATTTCCTAAGTACAAATAACATTGTGGGCTACCGATAATTCAGTGACAAAAAATTTATAATTGATGGAGAAAGGTAGAACTTGATGGATCTAGGTTTTTTTATTAAACCTATGTAAGTTTAAATGGGGGACCAATTGCATATTAGTTTCTGTGGATTTAGAATGGGGATGTCAAAAAACACCATAAGTATAAAATGTAAATGTCCCAATACTTTCTTCCATATGTCTACATGTTTTTGGAAAAATGGGTGTTAAATGCATTCAAAGACAGATGATAGTTGTGTTACAGAGGTTGGCATAAAACCCTTGTTTAATATCACAAAAAGCCTGTTTGTTTTTTTTACAAACTCAGTATTGAGATAAACTTAATTTAACAAATGTCACTGGCTTACGTCAAAAATAAGAGTACTGTGTGCTTAACATTACACTTCATATTTAAAGGTTTGCTAAAAGTTCTTATTCAATCACACTGATATTATTTCATTACCACAAATTGCATTACACCGGCGGCTTCTATTGCTGGTGATATATAAAGTTAGAGGCTCATGATGCTTGTATCCTGCAGCACTCAGTTATGTCACCAAGTAAAGGAAGGGAACCAGATTGTCAGCAGATGACTGGAGTAGCCACAAAATAAAACAGATTACTACTTACCCTCCCACAGGGTCAATACCGGTTCTCCGCCATAGCTGTCTGCTGTTTATCTGCAGCACTGATGTCACATCAATAGTACTGTTGCCCATGAGAGAGCTTAGCGATTCACGCCATGTAGGCAGAGCTGTGGAGCTCTGTGATTAGCTGCAGTGCTGCTGATGAGACATCAGCGCTGCAGCAAACAGCAGAGACCAGGGAAGCTGGGAGAGCTGGAATTGGGGGGAGATGGGTAATATTCAGTAATTTTATAACTAGAAAACTTATACGGTACCTAAAAGTTTTATTGACAAGAGACAATCCCTTTAAAATGCGACTGGAGAGATTATATATAAGTGGCTCACATAACACAATAGTGATTCGATCAGTACTATGAAATATGTGAAACCAACAGGGCCCAGATGTACCCTCACAGTAAGGCAGCCCTATAAACACACTGAAGCTACATACCGCCTGTGTATGAGAATAAAGGCCCCGTCTCACATAGCGAGATCGCTGATGTGTCACTGATTTTGTGACGCAACAGCGATCTCGCTAAATGTGACACATAGCGGCGACCGGCCCCCCCGCTGGATATCGCTGATCGTGCTCGAATGTCCTGGGCCATTTTTTCATCGTCGGCGTCCTGCTGGCCAGCATGCATTGCAGTGTTTGACGCCAACGAGCGATCTCATTGGTGACGCAGAACTCAGGGACGCAGTCTGGAATCGTTCAGAATAGCTGATGAGTGATAACGCACCAGCGATCCTTACCAGGTCGTATCGCTGTCAGGATCACTGGTGCGTCGTTGAAGAGATCTGCCTGTTTGGCAGCTTACTAGCGATCATGTAGTGACGCACCAGCGATCCCCTACCAGGTCGTATCATTGTCGGGATTGCTGGTGAGTCGCTATGTGAAACGGGACCCTTAAGGGCCTGTCACACTAAGATATCGCTAGCAATATCGCTATAACTTGTGACGTTATAGCGATATTGGTAGCGACATCGCTGTGTCTGATACTTACCTACGACCCGCTCCCCCGTTGGTTATCGCTGATCGCGCGAGAACGTTCAGGACTGTTTCTCGTCGTCAGCTTCCTGCTGTGACGACGAGCGACGCGTGGAGCCGGGCGGGAGGACGCAGGATCACCTGGTGTGACAGGTAAGTAGCGGTCCCCGTCCCCAGCGATGTCGCTAGTGAGATCTGCCTATGTGGCAGCTCACTAGCGACCACTTAGCGATGTACCAGCGATCCTGACCGCGTCATATCGCTGGTCGGGATCGCTGGTACATCGCTAAGTGTGACAGTACCTTTAGTCTGGCAGTTGCTTATGTATTTCTACATCAGTCACGTGAAGTCTGTAAATTATCACCTATTCATAAGATAAGTGATAATTTACTGATCTCCTGGGGGGCTCCACCACTTGGACGCTCACAGATGCTGCTCTGAAATAAAGCTACATTCACATGTCCAGTAGTCATCTGCTAGAGTGGATCCAGAAGCAATCAGCTGACAAAAAAGCTGTGCAGACACATCTTTGTCAGTTAAAAAAAAAATTTTTTTTCCTAGATTTTTTTTAACACTGAACTCAATGGAAAACAGATCCGTTAAATAGCCATCCGCTGTTTTTTTTTCCCATTTGAAAAGGATCAGTTTATTGCTTACGGGATCAATTTCAAATGGAAGAAAGTGGATGGCTTTTTAACGGATCTGATTTCCATAAACTTCAATGTAAAAAAAAAAAAAAAAAAACAGATCCAGCTGAAATCAGTCTTTTAAAAACGAACAAAAAAGTTGAGTCTACACAACTTTTTTCCCAACGGATTGCTGCTGGCTCTGTTCTAGCTGATCACTGCTGGACATGTGGACATCACGTAAAGGCTGCTGAGCATGCGACCCCGGACCACGCTCCATGTATTGTCTTGGGGAATGCCAGTTACAGGTTTGACTGCTGCTCCGCAATGAACCTCTGCATAGTCCTTTCATTGGGATCAGTGGGGGCCGAGAGGTCAGTAACATCACCGAGCCTGTGGCTAGGGGACAGCGTACCAATTTGAGGCAACACTGTCTGCAATACCTACACTGAAAGTTCTGAGAAAGTCTCCCTGCTATATTTGTATGGATACAGTGTCATAGTGACCAGCGCCTCATATCACAATCCCATAGTCAGATTGCAGCAGTAATATCGGATACAGAAACAACGAATATAGGACACGTATTGCTAAGAGCGCCGTACTGCAATCACTTCCTTACAATGGTCTATTAATTGCTAGTATCACAGGAGGCTTTTAGGTTAAACCATGAAATACAAGGAAAGGTTAAAAGGTAACACTGAAGCACAATGCCCTCATTTAACCCAAAGGACTTCCTTTTCATTATCCATAAGCATTTTCTCCTTGACTTCCCAAAAAGCCTGGAAGCCTGCTAGCATGTTTAATTAAATCCCTCTATTCAAAGCCTATCTGCTCCAATACAACTTTTAATATGCTAAGATCCGGCTTTCCATATTCTGACTAATATAGTTATTAGCTGACAGCTATGTGGATGCAGCAATTACCATGCTACACGGACCCAGGGCTGGGAATATTTCATGCAAATCGCAGGCACTGCCTCTCCCGATTTGCCCTTTTCCAATTACTTGATCAATGGGCCATACTAACAGGGGATAAGCTGTCGGCTCCATACTAAATGAAATGGATAAATGGGAGATAAGTATGTGAAGACAATAAATTGGCAAAGACACAGACAGCGTGAAAAAGAAAATAAAAAGGTTTGATACATAAAGCTGGAGGAGATGATTAGCATTACAAGTGATAAAACAATTTGCTTTAATGACAGACATGACTTCAATTCCTCATGATGCTTGAGGCAAGTGACTGCTTTTCTGTTTCTATTGCATTTATAGCAACTAAACAAAATTACACTTAACCTTTGCCATTCTAAACCTTAAGGCCGCTTTCTCGCTGCATGTGCAGTAGGAAAGCTCCTGGTACTTACATTACATGTACCCACAGGTCTCATTCACCTGACAGAGGGCAATGGAATGTCATTTTGGCTGGTAGATGTTGGCACATATTGTTTGCTGTATGGAATAGTCCGCTGCACTATTTCACACTGAGGCATTTCTAGTGCAGTGTAAAAGCAGCCTAAGGCAAGTGAGCGTTACTATGCAAGGGAAACAATCCGCTTTTTTTCTCAGGCGCCGTACTAGTGGCACCAGGTAGATTGAGTCTTTTTTTTTATTCATTGACTCATAACAATAGATAAATTACAAATGAATGATACTTGGATGGGAAAACTGAAGTACAAATTATGTCGTCGATGTATCATCCATTTAATACTGAACTGGAAAACAAATGAGAATAGGACATGCTTTGAGTCTCATGAACCTGTTTTTAGAATGGATGTGTGCATGGATCAATGAAACTATGGGTCAGTGTGTGGACTGTGAAAAATTTTTTTCAGCACACGGACATGTCACATTGATGTGTGAATGGAGCCCAATTTGGATGATGAAAATTATATAATGGATCCAGTTTAATTCCAATGTACTATGTCAGATTACAATGTTGCACTGGGACTGATTATTCTTATCTTCTTTACACCCACATAGTGTTGCCAAATTGGAATGGACATGAAAAATAAAGCCTAAAAGCCTCCGGTTATACTTTTTATTCCTATAGATCCCAAGATGTGAAATGAGCCTGAGGTATGAAACTGGAGGCATAGTACGGCACCATACACCTCTGAGCCTTTAACAGCTTGCAGTGGAGCCATGTGAATAAGAACTAAAAGGACAATTTCAGCTCTGCTACATTTGCATGTAGGTCTTTGCCGTCAGGATAAAACTGGCACCCAATTTGCAGGCATCTTGATGAAGGCACAAGATAAAGGCATAAATAATGTGAACTGATACAAGTGTAAATTATTGCTAAAATCAATGCACATGCAGCTTTTATTTATTTTCAAATAGCAATTGGGACTACCAGAACCTTCTACAAAAACGGAGAAAGAATGGAAAAAAAACAAAAACTACATGTGCATATTCTAAATTTGCAGACATTATTAAAAGTTATCTGTCAGCAGGTTTCTTCTAGCTCATTTGAGAGCAGCATGATGTAGGGGCAGAGACTATGATTCCAGTGATGCACCACTTAATGGGCTTTTTGCTGAAGTTTGAAAAATAAATCACTTATCTGTTGCAGATTTAACAATTTAATAATGCTGAGCTGAGCCTTACCTCCCACCTAATCATCATCACCGACTGGCAGCTTTCTGTGTACACTGTGCATAGGCAGAAAGCTGCCAATCAGTGGTGGGCTTGGGTTACACAGAGCTTATTGATATGAAGGACTAAATGAAAGCAGGTCAACTAGTCATAATCTGCTGACAAAACAGTGATTTTGTCAAAATTACAGCATGCATCTTAGTAAGAGATACTTTGCTGGAATCAGGGTCCCGGTCTCTACATTATTTTGCTCTTATATTAGGTGCCAAAATCCTGATGACAAATTCTCTTTAAAGCTAGTGAGGATTACAAAGCAATTGAACTTTACAATATATATACGGTACTTAAAAGGGCTATGCCCATCATCGTTTTATGGCATAGCCATAGACCTGCACCATCCTGAACCCCCTCCTATCTGGCAAGGATGCGAAAATGTTGCCATATATATCACAGAAATAAATGGAGACATTCGCTGCCTCATAATGATGGGAAAGGAGACTTCCATTATGGGGACAGTTGAAGGGAGAGAATTGACCATGAAGGGCATGTTTAAAGTGTAGCTATCACTGCTAAATCTGTACATCAGCTTCTAATGAATAGCAGACAAATGGCTGAAAAATGGCTCACTTATGACGAGATAGCCATCAGGCCCATATGTCCCACATGTCAAAACCCTGCTGCTTTGCTATGCACACAACTGAAAGCCAATAGCTAGGACTGTATTATCCTATTGGGTGCTACTTCTCACCAAAATACTCTTCAGAAGGAGGGTTCTCCATGTCATAAAGCATCTTCTTCGTGAGCCTATCCAATTCATCCTCAGGTCGCAGAACAGGACCCCCAGAAGGGTAGGATGCCTGCAAGAGGGAAAAAAGATAGACATGTTCATTGTGGACCAGAAGACAGTCTAAGGACTAAACAGGAGTTGTAGAGCAAGTAATCAACAGTTCAATCAGTCATCAGCAGCTAGCATAGGAAATATACTGTAACAAAACACTCTGTATATGGAGAATGGCCAATGCCGGGATCACACTCATTTTAACTTATCCCTTGTGCAGGAATTATTCCCCTGGTTGCTCTTAGAACAAATGGGTGATTTAGTGAATGAAGGAAAGAAATAAGTCAGTAATACTAGTATGTCAATGGATGTGACCATTAAAAAGTAAACAATTCACGACAGAGTGATCGGTTTCATTTTTATGAAATCAATAGTACATGCAAATAGTGCATGTATTACATTTAATCACAGAAATTTGCATATTTCTCCACCTAGACTAATCATTAATCTAGATTTTCCAATAACGATGATAGATGACAGTTGATGCTTTAAAAATTCTATGGAGGAGCTAGAGGCAGACAGACATTCTGCTGCAAGTTCTCCTGAAACACAGTGACAGTTCTCCATAGAATTTTTGAGCACCAACTGTCGTCTCAGTAATGTGAAAATCTATATTCACTGAATTTTGAGAATGAATGACCCAATCAAGAGGAGAAAGACACGGATACCTCCAAGAGCAATAAATCTTAAGTTTCTTATTTTCAAGTGTACTATTAAAAAATCTAAATGATGGTTAATCTTTAAAGTATTAAAATGTTATAAGAATTTTCTCTTCTTGCCAACCTACTATCTGAGCGGAGTAACACATGATTGCATGATCATAGCTTGCTTACAGCGTATCCCCAAGGAAGCACAAATATACAGAAAGTCGGACTGGGCACCAAGGGCCCACCAGTAACCAACTCCAGGATCCCACTTTTCAGCTACATGCAAATGTGACAACATCCTCAATCACAAATGAACTGGGTAGATTGGTAAATGAATAAGTTGCCACCTTTGTCTGCACATAGTGATTGAAGTATATTGTGCCAAGTACTGCTGCTCATAAAAAAGGGTGGTGGCCCACCGGAGGATTCTCCTATTGTCCTGAGGGCCAGTCCGAGCCACAATATACATGTGAACTGGAAACACCAATACAGTGAGATCACTATTCAGAGAGAAAAAGGATATTCCACTTTCCAGCAAGTGTTAAGTAAAGCCAATTTCCAATAAGCTATCAGAATCAGCTAATCACAGTTTGGAGGATCGCTGTATCAGTGTCCATCTCATGACTGGGGGAATAAAATGTATCCGATAAATAGCAGAGATCTTTAATGCAATCAAGAACGGATACAGAAAATGTATTGCATAATGTTACACATATATATTTACAAAACTAGGCTAAACCTACAATCAGAGATGAGACGTTAGGGTTTGCAAATTTTCATTTCCGTTTCATATATTTTCATTTTTTTTCTTTTTATAAATATGACGTAGATGGTTTTGGAGTGTGGTAAGGGAATTCTCTGCTTCCAGCTCTGCTACAAACTGGCAGCTTTATTCACCTTTCTGTAACATATACCATTGACTCTGTCCAGGGTTCACATTTTATGGAGGTAACAATTTCCTTTATAATTGTAGTCCATTGTTTAAGTCCCAGTGGGTTTGGGCTTATCAAGTGTTTTAAGCCTGAAAACACATTTGGAGACTAAATATTTCTTTTTGTCTGGATAATATGGACCTTTTACTTTAGGCGTAAAGGTGACTAGTAACTCATAGCCGTTTAGAAGAACTACTCTATTACACATATACACACAGAAGAGGGCCCCTGTGCAAGAAAAGTGAAAGGACACGACTCCACCTGCTTTGGAGGTGGCGAGGACCCCTTTATCCCTGTGCGGGTATACAGCTTGCACCAACGGTATGTCAGCCCATGTATAATTATGACCAAGTGAAGGAGTAAAAATTGCCTGGTTCCTAATGGGCACTTGGGCCATTGACTTGACTGATCAGTATGAAATTTGGCCAGTAAGGTAGGCAGTATGGAGTATGTCTGGCGGTGCAGTGTTTTCTGGATAATTGGAAATCTCTGCATTTGGGACACTAACAGATCATCAAGACGTCCATGAAATTCAGTCCGAGATCAGACGGCAATGCAGGGACTGGCGCTCCCGAATGCATCATGAAAAAACTAGTGACGACTGAATTGTGGTGCGATCACATAGGTCAGTGTTCGGATTGAGCATTCTTCTGAACGCTTGTATTCTTATTGTAAAGTGTAACCCAGAGAAAATAGGCAGATGTTACGGTTTTGTTCTTTATTTCATATAAATCACTCTTCTCTATTAAATATGAGGACACACAAAAAAAAAAAAAAAAAGATCCACCTATTCTTCACAAAGTGTGCAGCGCGGGCTTTCATCCCTTCACTTGTATTCGTTGCAGACTGTAAGGAACACTTGCTTCCTTTGTAATTAGATTCACAGAAAACATAGTAAGCGAGGCAAAAAGAACACAATGTTCTGCGCTGCCAGTCATGGTTAAATAATTAGTCACTATTACGTGAAGCTGCTCATGATGCTCCATGAAAGGAATCGCTCATTATTATACAAACTGCGGTTTAGTAATTTGTACAATGCCAACATCCTGCTCCTAAATGACGCCCTCCAACCTGTAAGGAAAATGAACTAGCCTCTACATTTTCTCATGTTACAACCACAAACTTAAATGTACAGTATTTTATTTGGATTTTATGTGACACCAACACAAAGTAACAAGTACTTGTGATGTGTAGGAAAATGATACATGGTTTTCTAAATATTTCAAAAACATAAATCTGAAAATTGTGGTATAAATGTGTAGTCAGTCCCCTGCGTCAATACTTTGTAGGACCACCTTTCGCTGCAATTACTGCTGCAAGTCTTTTGGGGTATGTCTCTACCAGATTTGTACATCTAGAGGCTGAAATTTTTGGCCATTCTTTGCAAACTAGCTGGAGCTCAGTGAGATCGGATGGAGGCGTCGGAACAGCAATTTTCAAGTCTTGCCAGATTTTCAATGGGATTTAGGTCTGGACTATGACTGGGCCATTCACACATGAATATGCTGTGATCTAAACCATTCATTGTCGCTCTGGCAGTATGTGTAGGGTCGTTGTCCTGCTGGAAGGTGAAGTGGTGTATAGTACGAGTTATTTTTAATGGTTAACACTCCAATTAATTATTTTACTAAATATTGATATGGTTTAATAGATATTTTAAACCATATTAACAAAAAAAGGACCTTTGACATCCAAAGAGGAGAGTTAGTTTTTAGAGCTTTCCCAGGAGATGTTTACCCTAATTGGAGGCAGTTTTGTTTTCCAGTACACATAGCTTGTTGACATCAAAGAAGTTTATACACATAAAAGAGCACACAGATATACAGGGGGGAAACACACACCGAGATCAGAGGGGAGATATGACAGACAGAGACGAGACTGAGATGATAGGGAGATGGATGTAGATTGAAGGACTTTCTCCCTTAATAATGTAATGCTTGTTTTCTGATTCATATGCATTTATTGTTTATATTGTTTATTATTTAATCTTATCATTTATTAAGTAAATCAATTTAAGTAAATTCAATTCTTGTGTGAGCATTTTCTTATTCATTACAATCCATTTGAATCAGTTACAATACAAGTGGGTAACGCAGAAGCATGGCTACACACAAAGCAATTGATGAGGAGGCAGAGACATCTAGCCCTATGGATTTTATTGAAAATGCAATACACAGAGAAGACAGGTCGCTGAAAGAGCAGGAGGAGAAGACTTGATGCATAGTTCGGCCCCTGTGCACCAAAACCGGATTAGCAGAAATATTCAAATGGTCATTTAAGAATAACAAAGTACATTTCTTCACTAAAAGTATCAATATAGCCAGTATTACAGTGTGATTAAGGCCATGTCCTTACCTTACATGACAAAATCCTGCTGACAGGTTCTCCTTAATATACATTCATATATCCAGAAAATCAATGTTTTAACAGAAGGAGATTATCACTACAGGACTAGGTGTCCCGTGCCTCCTAGTCAACTGCTTTGTGCAACACCGACCTCACCAGTGATTGCTACCTTTCTGTGTATAATGAGTGGTGTGGGCAGGGTTATACAGGGCTCAGCATTCAGAGCACTGATCGATCACACAGAGAAAACAGAAATTGTAACAAAATGGCAATAAGCAGCTCAGTTAGTGATACATCACTGGAATCAGGGTCTGAGCCACAACATGATGCTGCTCAAGGATTACATTACATAAACCTGCTGACAGAATCCCTATAATGTGCTCTAGAAGAAGGGGAAAGCTAACAGGTATACTATATGCTTTGTATTCAGTTAGTTCTTCCAATGTTGATTTTTTTCATTCACCTCCTACCTTTTATAAGACAACTTCCAGGCTTGTAATAAATGTAACTAAGAAAAAATGCTGCCAGTGCTAAATGTATACATGGGACTAAGGGATGCAGAAACGCAAATATTGGCTAGTGAGGTGTAGTTTACTTCACATATGGCAGTGATAATTTATCAATTCACATCTATCAGGCTATGCGCACACGGTGCGGATTGTAAGCGTTTTTTCCGCGTTACAACGCATACAAGACGCAACCCACTGAAGTCAATGGCATTCTGCACGTGCTGAGCTAATGCTGCGTATTTTTCCGTGGCGGAATCGCATTGCGGAAAAATATGCAGCATGCTCATTCTTTGTGCGGAATCGCGGGGTTCCTCACACATAAGAGGAAAATGATCCGCCTACTTTCCGCATGTGGCTAGGCCCACCATGTGCAAAGTAATCAGATTATGTGCAGATGGTACCCAGGGCCTGGAGGAGAGAAGACTCTCCTCCAGGCCCTGGGTACCATATTCCTGTTAAGAAAAGAATTAAAAGAAAAAAATCGTGATATTCTCACCTTCCGGCGGCCGCCGCTGCCTTCCCAGGCCTCAGTGATGCTCCCGGCAAGTCCCGTTCCCAGTGATGCCTTGCGACAAAGACCTGTGATGACGTAGCTGTCTTGCGTGATGATACGTCATCACAGGTCATTGTTGCAAGGCATCATTGGGAATGGGAGTTGCCGGGAGCATCGCGAGGCTCAGGAAGGCAGCGGCGGCCGCCGGAAAGTGAAAATATCACGATTTTTTAAATTATACCTTTTTACTACTGATGCTGCATAGGCAGCGTCAATAGTAAAAAGTTGAACAGTAAATTTATAAGGTGCACTATCAATGGGGTAATACTAGCTGATAGGGAGCTGAAAAATGCATTGTACAAATAGCAAGGACAAAAGCAAGGGAAAAGACCAATGCATAAAAATAGCACACACCTAAATATTTAAATACTGTATATAAATCAATAATTTTATTCAAACAACAGACCACAAGAAGACACATACATGATAAAACACCATTAAAAAACTACAATGACAATAACACATCACCCAAGGTCGCGTGCTTATAACAAGTGGGGTATAAACCTGATCCTACATGACACAGACATATGTATGATAAAATGACCAAACCACATGAAAACATGAATACGCTCCAATGAATGAACGTTATGTTAGCATATGAATAAATAATCCAAAATTGGGCGTCCCCAAGGTTGGGAAAAAAAAGGGAGGTTAACAAATGACCGTATAAACCTAACAAAATCGCTCCAAACGAGGACAATGCGACAATCAAGGATAGTGATAAACCACTAATGGGAATATACCTATATACATAGTATGTGTATATATATATATATATATATATATATATATATATATATATATATATATTTCGTTACCATCTTTTCAGTTAGCAATTAAAAGGTATCAACCACTGAGGACTCTCAATTCTGAATATTTTTTTAATAGGAATATACAAATGGTCTAGCATAAAATAGCATCCAAGTACAATAAATGTGTGTATGGATAGTAGGCTATAGGGCAAATTACCACAGGAGCAGTCCAGTCAAGCTGTCAGGAAATAGTCATGATAGAAAACAAGGTCCTGGGACCAAAGGCGAGTGGGAAGCCCATTTTATCATACACATGTCTGTGTCATGTAGGATCAGGTTTATACCCCACTTGTTATAAGCACGGGACCTTGGGTGATGTGTTATGGTCATTGTAGTTTTTTAATAGTAAAAAGTTGGTCACACTATGTTTGACGAGTGTGACCTACCTGTCAAACCAGTTTTCCAAGCGATGCTACAGATCGCTTGGAAAACGCTAGCATTCTGCAAGCTAATTACTCTTGCAAAACACTAGTTTTTAGTGGGAATTCCGCATGTGGATTTCCTGCGGATTTCCCGCAGCAGGGAGTTGCGGAATTGCAGCGGCAATTCCGCAACATGTGCACATAGCCTCAGGGCTGAGAATTTCATGGTGAAAAATGTGTTTTTGCGGTTTTATTTTCCGCAGGCAAAACCTGCTTTCTTGGCAGTAAAGAAACTATTTCAAAAAAGCAGGTTTTGCATAGTTTTTATTGCTACTTTTTTGTTGTCTTTTGTGCATGTTGACAAAGTTAAGTGGCCCAAAAAAAGCCTGATTTAAAGTCCTTATATTTTTGCACCAAACACTGATACCTTCGTTTTTTACTGCATTTTTTTGCAACTATTCATTGTTTCCTATGGGTGAAAAAAAAGCTGCAAATAAACAGAAAAAAAGTTGAAAGAAGTGACATGCTGCCGTTATCAATATAAGTCAGGAAAATAAAACCAATATGTGTGCATAGGATTTCTGAAATCTCATAGGCTTTGCTGGTACTTAAAATTTGTGTAAACAAATGCAGCAAAAATGCAACGTGTGAACATAGCCTTATGATAAGTTCTTGAGCATGAAACTCATCTTTTTATTTGAGGGAATCATATTTTGAAAGTCATGCCTTTAATTTAGGAAAACCTCCATCCTTAACCAGTTGGTTCACTGGAACTATATCCATCTTTTGGGCTTCTCATCTCAATCTTATAAATAAAGCACAACTTTCCAATTAGCAACTTACACCAGGGATGCAGGAAAAGGGGGCTAAATAAACTGATTAGCAAAATACCCAGCTGACTTGTTTCCTGCAAATACAAACCTGCAGGAAAAGTGACATTAAAAAAAAAAAGAAATCAGTTAAAGTGTTTGTAAAGCGTCTGTTTTAAACTAATATCTTGCATCCATTGATAAGGTTCTATGATATAGCTGTGTTATACCAGCTATGATCAATCTAACCTAATATATAAAGCTCAATGTGGGGGTGTATGTCGGGGATTGGCATCTGCACCGTCGCAGCTACAGCCACAAAATTTGGCAGTGTCACACGTCTGGAGCCTGAGAGCGTCATAGGCTATGTTGTGAGGCAAAATTTTAACCCCGCGTGTTCCAATTCACCAAACAATTTTGCCCCTATCTACATAATGGGGAAAAAGTGAAAGGAAAAGTGTTGGAGGCAAATTGACAGCTGCCAGATGTGAACCAGGGGGACTTAAAGAATGAGAGCAATGGCACCAAAGAGTATATACCGTACAGTTGCTAAGGTGGGGCCCTGACATGGGATACTCACCACACACGGGGATAGGAACACACACAAAATGCGCCACACACTACCACGTGCTTCAACACATATACCACCCTCAGCACACATTTCACCAACCTCACCACCACCACGTGCTTCAACACATATACCACCCTTAGCACACATTTCACCACACATACACCAACCTCGCCACATAAAAGTCGAAACACAAAAGTCGCCACTCAAAACTCGCCACGCTGTCCCAGAGCTGTTTAAAAGATGAAAAATGAGCTGTGATTGGTTGCTATCAGCAACAGTTTTCTTTGTAGACAGTTGTGGTAACTGGGGCCTATTATTCTTATCATTTCTATGGTGTTATCGTCTTTCTGAAAAGCTGGAAATAACACAATTTATTAACGTGCCGACACAGACCACCCTCTGACACAGACTGCAGGGGGAGCCCAGTATCACAAAGGATAGGATTAGATACACCGCTCAGCAGTCAGTATCACACAGGATAGGATTAGATACACAGCTCAGCAGACAGTATCACACAGGATAGGATTAGATATGCAGCTCAGCACACAGTATCACACAGAATAGTACTAGATACACGGCTTAGCAGACAGTATCACACAGAATAGGATTAGATACACGGCTCAGCAGTCAGTATCACACAGGATAGCATTAGATACACAGCTCAGCAGTCAGTATCACACAGGATAGGATTAGATACACAGCTCAGCAGTCAGTATCACAGGAGAGCATAAGACACATGGCTCAGCAGACAGTATCACACAGGATAGGATTAGATACGCAGCTCAGCACACAGTATCACAAAGAATAGTATTAGATACACATGACTCAGCAGACAGTATCACACAGAATAGTATTAGATACATGGCTCAGCAGTCAGTATCACGCAGGATAGGATTAGATACATGGCTCAGCAGACAGTATCACACAGAATAGGATTTAGTCCTTGAGCCAAGAGCCAATTTTGACGATATCGGTACTACCCGGAGTGACTAATTCTCTTTGATGTTTTTAGGTAGATGCATGTCTGTAGTTTATGTTTTGATATGATAGCCCTTGCACATCAGTAACTTAACCCCTTCAGGCCTATTTGTACCCAAACGCCTAGGCCATTTTTTGTAAATCTGACCTGTCACTTCATGCGGTAATAACTTTGGGACGCTATCACCTACCCACGCCATTCTGAGATTGTTTTCTCGTGACATATTGTACTTCATGGTAGTGCTAATTGTGAGTCAATAGATTTTACCTTTCTGCATAAAAAATTACAAAATACACGAAAATTTGGGAAAAATTCGCTATTTTTTGAACTTTGAAATTCTCTACTTTTTACAAAAATGCTGATACCCCCCCATAACAGTTATTAGTTTACATTCTCCACATGTCTACTTCACATTGGCATCATTTTGGAAATGAAATTTTATATTTTTCGGATGTGATAAGGCTCATAGCTTTATACGCAATTTTTAAAGTTTACGACAATTTCCAAAACCCATTTTTCCAAGGACCAAGTCAGTTCGGACGTCACTTTATGGGTCTTGTATAACAGAACCCACCCATACATTACCCCATTTTGCAAACTACACCCCTCAAGGTGTCCAAAACGGGTTTTCAAAACTTTGTTAACCCCTTAGGTGTTGCACAGGAATTCAAGCAAAATGACAGTGAAATAACAAAATTTCAATTTTTTGGCAGATATTCCATTGTAATCCAATTTTACCTGCAACCCAGCAAGGGTTAACAGCAAACCCAAACCCAAAATTGGTTACCCCAATTCCGCAGTTTATAGAAACACCCCACATGTACACGTAAACTAAATTATGGGCGCGCAAGAGGGCTCAGCACAGAAGGAGAGCTAGGCGGTTTTTGGGATAATAGATTACACTGGAAGAAATCCAGTGGGCCATGTCGTATTGGAGAGACCCGGAGGTACCCCCAGAGTGGAAACCCCCAAAAGGTTACCGCATTTTGGAAACTACACCCCCTAAGGAATGTTTTAGGGGGTATAGTAACCACTTTGACCCAACAAGCGCTCCATTGGAGTTTCATGCACTTGGTTGAGGAAATTGAAAAGTACGTTTTTTACCGAAAAATGTCGCTTTAGGGCCACATTTTTCATTTTGAAAAGGGGGACCAGGAAAAAGTACACCCCACTTTTTATTCCCCATTGTCTCCCGAACACGGCAATACCACAAGTGTTGTCTAAAACCACAGTATTGGCGCACGGCAGGCTTCGTAAGCGAAGCTGCGGCAAAATTCACTGTAAGAAATCTATGGGGCCATGTCACATTTGGAGACACCTTGAGGTCCCGCACAGTGGAAACCCCAAAAAAGTGACCCCATTTTTGAAACTACACCCCCTAAGGAATGTTTTAGGAGGTACAGTAACCACTTTGCACCGGGAACCGGCT
Source organism: Dendrobates tinctorius (assembly GCF_039654945.1). Classification (NCBI taxonomy): domain Eukaryota; kingdom Metazoa; phylum Chordata; class Amphibia; order Anura; family Dendrobatidae; genus Dendrobates; species Dendrobates tinctorius. Next base: position 42,308,348 of record NW_027361775.1, on the reverse strand, counting down.
CCCGACCCACGGCGATCACCCGGCATATGATCCGGGTACGATTCGCCGTACCGCTACGGCGGCCGGCGCGAAGGGGTTAATGGTATTTTTCACCTTTTGAATAGATCCTACCTATATTTCCAAAAAATAATGATTAAAGGTCGATTTAGGGGAAATGCCAAAATGTCAATACAATGCATGTAGTATTTGTAACAAAATTTAATCCAAGTTATGTAAATACACACTGAACATGTCATGGGCTTGTCCATACTAATGTGTGTGTGTGTAGGTGTGTGTGTTTATATATATATATATATATATATATATATATATATATATATATATATATATATATATATATAGTGTGTGTATGTATAATTATATAACGTTACTCCATAATATCTTCAACATCAGACTCTGAATCTGACTGTTGTTAGACTGGCTCGTCTTCAATACTACCTTGTTCTGGCATGTCTGTAACCTGCACATGTCCGTGCACTTCAGGCCATTGCTGAGGCAAGTACACTGAGGAAGTTCGCATGACCGCACACACTTGCAGGACAGTAGCTGGATAATAGCTTCTGGTGCTGGTGCCCCTCGAATCCACTTGACAACAAGCTTTCCGTCATTATCTATCATCAAACCGCAGTCTGTTGGGTTTGCAACAAATGGCTGGCTCTGCAGACTTCTCCTCCAGATCGCAGCCTGGTAGTTTGCACGCAGTGCATGCATGAAAAGGCAGTCTTGGCAAGGAGGGAGTTGACTTGACTCTACCACTCCACGTCTGGCACAGAACAGCTGATACCGGAGCCTGTTTACCTCAGTTGTTTGGGTAGTTGGCAGGTACATGTGGCAGGTGATTTCCTGTAACTTCTCAGAGTTCGGGAGACACTTCCCATGAACGACCAACTTCCTGAAAGGCATCCTGATATGTCTTGTTCATCTTCAACTGCTTGAGTGTCGTCATCTTCCCACGGCCAGCGAATGCACTGACTGTGTCACAGCCTGTAAATGCATGCATACCAATCAATAAATCACACACACTGCCTCCCAATGTTCTGCTCAGAGTGGTGATATCCAGGAATCTTGTCCGGTTCTGTGTACCGCATTTCTGGAACAGGTGGGATGGGATTTTGTGGCACATGCCCAGACACAGGACCATGACATCAGTATCCTCTGAAGTGATGATGACAGACTTGTAACCAGATTCTGCTGCATGAAGAGCATGGAGAAGGAGGCGTGTGTCTGCTTCTTCTTGACTTGACTTAAGGTCAGCAGCCTCTTCCCACTGTTCTTTGGTGATCTTAAAGCAGAGCTGCTCACATGTGACATACATCTCCTTCTCAAGCTTCTCCCTGTGGTGTATCGCCTTCCATTCTTCTACCAGAAACTTTATGAGACTTGCCTTGTTGGAGGAATTACTTAGTAGCTTTCTCCACTGCTGGATGTTGTGCCCATGTTGAATGTTCTTTAAATGGATCCCTGTGCCTTCATATCTGTTGACTCTTTCTGTATCTTTGATGGATGTCTCCTTGTAGACGTCAAAGACAATATCAATGCGCTTGCTCTTAGCACCCTCATGGATAGCGCGACTCATTGCTGTGCCTGCTAGCTGGGCAAATGTTGCATTGTTTCCCTTCAGTTTCTGAACCAGGCTCATCCCATCAATGATGGTTGCAGAGGGCTCAGGGATCAACTCTGCAGGAGGAGCATTCCTCTCCAACTCCCTTGCTAGGGCAGCCTTGTTGGTCTTGCGGATAGACCCATCAACGTTGGCAAGTGCCCATGGCAATGGCCCCAGGGGTTGAGTCAAGACATCACTCATTTGTAGCTTTCTGTTCTCAGCTACAAGTATCATCTGGCCAAATAGGTTCCTGTCAGCCTTCAAAATTACCTCCTTGCCAAGGCCTTGTCTGTGTCTTCATTCTGATGTTAGAGAACGTTTTAAGATTGTTCTTCGTCATCTTGTCATGAAACAGTGTAGCTGGCGTATCGGTACCCAAACGCTCATCCTTGAATGTGTGATATGCATCCTCTCCTATACTGTATGCCCCTAGAAGGTCTTTGGCTACATCTGGTGGTGCTGCAGTCGCTGTTGATAAACTGATAAGTTCACCATTATGCTCTTTGTTGAAGGGGTTCAACCAACCAGTCTCCAGCAGTTCAACAAAAGATCGGACATCGGCTTCATCTCTTCTAATCCTGGACACCTGTAGGTCTGAATGACTGAAGTCAGTATATTGTTGGCCTACTAGGGCCCTCAGCTGCCTCAAGTACATGCTGCGGTACTCCGATGTCAGGTAGAATCTGGCGACAGCGCCAACTTTGAGGCTGAAGCCTTTTGTGCCCCCTGGTGTCTGGGTGTCTTTGTTGATTGTTTCTTCGATGGTCTGGTCCACAGGAATCCGTCCAAAAGGATTCTTGCTACCGATCTGGACCGAAAAGCCACCTTTCATGAAGTATTCATGGACCTCTGGGTGGTCTATGGGCAGCTGAGACATCGTAGCATAGTAATAGGTTAGGTATCGGGCATAGTTGACCTTGTCATAGGCAAAACACCACGGTATCATCTGTCGGATTGCTCCTAGGTGAAGCATCCAGTTGCCTTCTCTTGAAGCTCGAACCAGGGCCAGCATGGTCTCGACCATGTCCAAGTATGACATCCAGAATGCTGAGAGTTGTTCATTTCTGAAGGTCTCAAGATAAACTTGAAAGAGCTTCAGGGTAAGTGTGCAAGATTCATTATCCAAGAACTTTTCGAAGGATCCCTGCGACACACTGATGCGAAAGTTTGTGATGTTCTTCAGTGTTTCATCCAGATGGTGAAGGTCCCTTGCATGGTTTTCTTCTAGCCATTGAAGGAAGTTTTTCCATGCAAGCCTCATAAGTGCTTCATAGACCAGCTTGTGTAGTCTCACTGCTCTGTTGTACCTCCGGCCGTCCATCACTCCAGACACTGATCCTTCAGCGATGACACCGGGTTCAACACACAGATCTCTAAGGCCTGCATCCTGAAATCTCTTACCTATGATGGAGAGGAGATTACAGATTGTGTGGAAGACACCCATTCTAATTATAATGTTCTTGAACTTCTCCTGTTTCCAGATAACCTCGGCAGCTTTGGCATAGAGTGCTTGATCAAACACGCACACAATTCTGTTAAGCTTCAGGGTCTGCATGATGGCATGTGTTTGCTCCAAGACTTCATTCACAGTGGACATGGCTGTTGCAGGAGCATTGATAGTGGGCAGGTAGCTTACAGTGTCCTGGGCCACTACAATGTCGCTGCGGATTTGGATGTTGAACCCAGTCCAACTGCTAATGGTCTGATCCTCATGGTCTGACATTCTAGCCAGAAGCCAGATATGGTTCTTGGTTTTTGAATCCTGGACCTCCTCGGTAGTGTTAACATTCGCAGTCTCAATCCTGGGTGGCCCTCCCCGCCGCCCAACATAGTATATTGGTAGCATTAAATCTGTCGGAATTATGCTTTTCTTCGACTTGGTTACATCTGGCAGGACTTTTGTCACAGAGCATGCAACATTGGACTCAACAGCGATGCCATTGACTATGAGATGTACCTGCTCCACTTAGTGTCTCCTCAAGTCAGTCAATGTTATCCCAGGCCAAGGTTGTGAACACACCAGGGTAGATACTTGCTGGCATTGGGATGTCATCCGTTGAACATTCTAACTTCTGGATACAAAGGGCTGTATCAATCTCCTCAGCCGTTGAAAATGACACACAGTGGCCAAGACGATTCAGAGTTCGAACCAGTTCTGTATTGCCGGTCAAAGACTTACCGTAATTGCAAAGGACAGCAGTACGTGCTTGGGTGGCTTTGTCTTTCCATTGGTAACAGCAAAAACCAAGTCACTGCCGAAGGATGTGGCAAGACGTTGAGCTCTTTCAGAGGGAGTTTGGAACTCACAATCTCCTGTAAGCAGGGTTTGCAGGAATTGAGTGACTAATGCAGGAACGACATTCTGATCTGTATCGGGAGGCCATGGCTGACTCACATCTTGCTTCTTGATCTCATTCCTCAGCTGCATTGCTGCTTTGGTTACGACATCTCCAGAGTTAGCGGCTCTTGCTTCTTGCAGATCTTTTGTCATGCTGTGTGCTTGCCGGGCAAGGTCGTCCATTGATAGGCTATATGGATAGACTAGAAGCTTACCTTTCTCATCGGAGAGAAAGCGGAGTGATTCACCAAACTCTGTTTCAGGTTTTCGGCGAACATGTTTCTTTGTCGATGGTTTCAGTTTGATGATACCACGGGACATCATGCATCTCTGAAGCCTAGATGTGAGGTTTATCATAGGCAGTACTTCTGGGTTTGGGAACAATTCAGTCCTTATATACAAGAAGAGTTCCTCAAGGGCTTCTCTCTCTGCCTCTCCGTAGCGTACTTCCTTGCTTTCTTCCTGATTTTCTGCTGCACCAGACCTACAGGCCACTTGGGAATCATCTTTTGTGAATAGTTTGTAGCACGACTTGTGGTAGTGTCCCTCTGAAGCAACAAGGTCTCTGCTAAGTAAACCAAGGATTCTCTGTGTGCCTTTCCTTATCGCTGCTCTGCGGATCGTCTCATCTGCTCGTAGCTCAACACACTGGACGATTGGCTCCCTTGTTTTTTCTCCTTTGAGATACTTGCTTGACTTCTCGCAGAACATACATACTTTGGCATACACCCTGCTATCACTGGGGGTACCCCTCGGTAGCCTCTTCCTGGGGATTTCGCTTGCTGTTTCGACATTGACACCCTTGGCAAGGATAGAATCCAGTGACTTCTTCATTGTAAAGAGACTACGACATTTACGGTGATATTGTATGTGTGGTATTTCTCGTTCTTCAAGGCCCTTAGCTGCTTCCAGGACGGATTCATGCTGTCTGATCTCTGCAGCCCTAAGCAATGTTTTCCAGGAGTCCAAATCCTGTAGGGATGCCAGATCATCACTGTCATCATTAGAGCAGTGTATGATACAGTCGATCCGTGATTTCTTCCTCGCTGGTACTTCCATCATGCCATTAGATATGTCAGTAAACACCTGCAAACACAAAGAAAAACATTAAAACCCTTGGCGCGCACACACACACACACACATTAGTATTTACAAGCCCATGACATGTTCAGTGTGTATTTACATAACTTGGATTAAATTTTGTTACAAATACTACATGCATTGTATTGACATTTTGGCATTTCCCCTAAATCGACCTTTAATCATTATTTTTTGGAAATATAGGTAGGATCTATTCAAAAGGTGAAAAATACCATTAACCCCTTCGCGCCGGCCGCCGTAGCTGTACGGCGAATCGTACCCGGATCATATGCCGGGTGATCGCCGCGGGTTGGGAGCCGGTTCCCGGTGCAAAGTGGTTACTGTACCTCCTAAAACATTCCTTAGGGGGTGTAGTTTCAAAAATGGGGTCACTTTTTTGGGGTTTCCACTGTGCGGGACCTCAGGGTGTCTCCAAATGTGACATGGCCCCATAGATTTCTTACAGTGAATTTTGCCGCAGCTTCGCTTACGAAGCCTGCCGTGCGCCAATACTGTGGTTTTAGACAACACTTGTGGTATTGCCGTGTTCGGGAGACAATGGGGAATAAAAAGTGGGGTGTACTTTTTCCTGGTCCCCCTTTTCAAAATGAAAAATGTGGGCCTAAAGCGACATTTTTCGGTAAAAAACGTACTTTTCAATTTCCTCAACCAAGTGCATGAAACTCCAATGGAGCGCTTGTTGGGTCAAAGTGATTACTATACCCCCTAAAACATTCCTTAGGGGGTGTAGTTTCCAAAATGCGGTAACCTTTTGGGGGTTTCCACTCTGGAGGTACCTCAGGGTCTCTCCAATACGACATGGCCCAGTGGATTTCTTCCAGTGTAATCTATTATCCCAAAAACCGCATAGCTCTCCTTCTGTGCTGAGCCCTCTTGCGCGCCCATAATATAGTTTACGTGTACATGTGGGGTGTTTCTATAAACTGCGGAATTGGGGTAACCAATTTTGGGTTTGGGTTTGCTGTTAACCCTTGCTGGGTTGCAGGTAAAATTGGATTACAATGGAATATCTGCCAAAAAATTGAAATTGATATTTCACTGTCATTTTGCTTGAATTCCTGTGCAACACCTAAGGGGTTAACAAAGTTTTGAAAATCCGTTTTGGACACCTTGAGGGGTGTAGTTTGCAAAATGGGGTAATGTATGGGTGGGTTCTGTTATACAAGACCCATAAAGTGACGTCCGAACTGACTTGGTCCTTGGAAAAATGGGTTTTGGAAATTTAGTCGTAAACTTTAAAAATTGCGTATAAAACTATGAGCCTTATCACATCCGAAAAATATAAAATTTCATTTCCAAAATGATGCCAATGTGAAGTAGACATGTGGAGAATGTAAACTAATAACTGTTATGGGGGGTATCAGCATTTTTGTAAAAAGTAGAGAATTTCAAAGTTCAAAAATAGCGAATTTTTCCCAAATTTTCGTGTATTTTGTAATTTTTTATGCAGAAAGGTAAAATCTATTGACTCACAATTAGCACTAAAATGAAGTACAATATGTCACGAGAAAATCTCAGAATGGCGTGGGTAGGTGATAGCGTCCCAAAGTTATTACCGCATGAAGTGACAGGTCAGATTTACAAAAAATGGCCTAGGCATTTGGGTACAAATAGGCCTGAAGGGGTTAAGCTACTGATGTGCAAGGGCTATCATATCAAAACAAACTACAGACATGCATCTACCTAAAAACACCAAAGAGAATTAGTCACTCCGGGTAGTACCAATATCTAGCCCGGCTCATGGACTAATTAGATACACGGCCCAGCTGTCAGTATCACACAGGATAGGATTAGATGCACGGTTTTTATGTGGTTACTATGCCCAGGCAACGCCGGGCTCTTCAGCTAGTCCATGATAAAGCTCTATAGCAGCTCAATGTGTAACACTAAGGAAACTGCACTGGGTTAAATTAGTGAAGCAAGAAGAAATGTTTTGTTTCCAGGTTCTGTGTCTGTGTAAAAAAAAAAAAAAAAAAAGAGGGAGGAAGAAAAGCTGCAAATGAGTGACAATATGCAAGAAGCGCACAGCCTGTTAGGTAATGTTCTCACAGGTCAGATATGCTGCACAATGTGAGGCTTGTTGATGAAATTTAAGAAGATCTCATCTACATGATGCAGAAAAAAAAATCTGCACTTGAAAATGACTGGCAGAAATCGTCACTTTATGCTGTGAATTTCACTATGCAATACAAAAGGTAAAATAGGCAGTAAAGCCACAGCTTTAATACAAAAATATGGAAATGAAGTATAATTGGCAGCAAAATTTCTCCTCTGGAAAAGCAGAAGCACATTTTACCTACGTAGAGGAGGGTTTTGGAAAAATTTGTATCACGGAAAAAAAAAGGCAATAATAAATAAAATAATTTCACATCTGCACTATGAATTCTGTTTTCTATATTGTCATCTGAGCAGAAAAATGTAATTCACAGCTATATAGCAGGGCTGTGGAGTCGGTAAGCCAAACCACCGACACCTACTCCTCCATTTCCCTGACTTACAACTCCAACTCCCCAGAACGGGTCACTACTGAGCATGTACATGAAGTGCAGCACAGATTCATCTCACCTAAGAGCAGAGATCCTAGAACGGGAACAGAACAGACAATTATAGGACATTTCAGAACATTCCCAAATTATTCTGAAAACATTTACAGCACATCCTGCATTGAACTACTGCACCCAATTTATTATATATTTTAGGAGGCGGTCCATTTTATACTGCCTCCAACTCCACCAAAATGGACTCAGTCTCCAAAGCCCTGCTATATAGGGTGAACATTGATGTCCAAGAGACACTATTGGGTTTCTATAATGTGGTGTGTCATTTTACCAGATAAAACAGGGCACCGCCTTGCACCATAGTTTCTGGCTTATTGACAATCACCCACAGCGGATCCAAATGAAGCCGCCAACCGAAATGTGAACGAAGCGTAGTTACTAGGGTTCATTGAATAACTTCACATAAGTCCTTATCCGAATAGCTATAGCGCTTACCGAGTAGCTGCCTTGGTAATCCGGATACCTGCAGCGCTCTCGATGCTGTTTGGCGCTGCAGTTGCATGTGTCGCAGCTGTGTGACAGTCACAACACATGCATAGAGAGCCCAACAAACAGGCTCTCCATACATGTGCGGTGACTGTCACACAGCCGTGACTATTCGGTAAGCACTATAGCTTTTTGGATAAGGAGTTATCTGAAGCTATTCAATTATCGTTAGTAGTCACCAAATTGCTGCTACTACCACTTCATACTGTATATACTAACAGAATGACACTGTGAAGTGGTTTTCCTAAATTACAATCTTTAATCAAACAAATTAAATGCAATAATCAAATTGCTAATGAAGAATACTATAAACGCAGCGCGATTAAGCAAATCACTTTTCTTATGTATAAGGCTGTCTCTGGCCAGGTAAGTACATTAAGAGTTTTAATGGTCGATAATGATTATAAGCATTAGAAGGTATCATATTTTAAGTCATAGGTTTTAGTTGCAATTTACATGTGAATGTGATCCAATTTTAACATGAGCTTTTATACAGAGCAATTCTCGGAGTCATTTACAGGACCGCAAGCATGAGAACTATCTCACACTCGCGGTGTCAGTGAGGTGAAAGGAGCTCATTGGACATGAACCCAGCTCAACTTTACCACATCACCGTGAGGCGCTGAGGAAGCACGCGCAGCTTAGTGTGTCTGCTAGATGGCAGACTGGATAGTTGCATCATGCAACAATTAAGCAAGCCTGCCATCTACAGGTGTTAGCGGAGCTCGACATGTCGCTGAACAACGGAATTATCTTCTTGTCGGACAGGTGAAGAATGAGTTTTTGTTTTGTTTTTTTTTAATTCTTTTACAAGGGACATTGGCTTCAGTAGATTGGGCGTTGAGGTGAGTAGAGCTGGTGGAGTTTAATTTAAATAAATTAAAGGAGCGTGTCATTATTTCAATTAGAGGACTTTATTCTGGGTGTGTTTTTTTTTATACAGTATCACTATGGGGCTAGTATTGCGGGCGTCCTATAGATGTCTTTCCATTACTAACCTCTGGGCTTTAGGTCACCTGACAATACAAAGGTGACATCAATCCCCCAACTATCAACCCACTTGCCACTGCACCATGCAAGCGGGAAGAACGAGACCATGTGCCAGAATTGGTGTATCTTATAGATGCACCTTTTCTGGGGCAGCTGAGATCTGATGTTTTAGTCTGGGAGGGGGGCAAACATCCATGGCCCCTTCCTAGGCTATTGATATCAGCCCGCAGCTGTCTGCCTAGCCTTTGCTGGTTATTATAGGGGAACCCTACATCATTTTTTGGGAGGGTCCCCATTCCAATAAACATGAAACGCTAAATATACACCTGTGAGCTGATATTAATGGCATGGGAAGTTCAATAGGTATTACCGCTGTCCCTGGCTATCAATATCTGACCCCAGCTGTCAGCTTTTCCTCTCTTGGTTAATAAAAAGTTGGGAGATCCCTCGTCAATTTCTTTCAGAAAATAATTTGGTAAGTAAAAAAATACATGTACAGTAAGCTACACAAGCACTGTACTAATTATGTGTGTAACGGACATGTTTATATCTAGTGTGTGCGTGCATGCATACACACACATATATACACATATACATACACACACACAAAGAATAGATGGATTTTATCTATTCTATTTTGTCGGGTCACGCTGTGATTTTACTAGACACGACAGATGAATTTCTGGCCTTTCAAAGGACATGGGTGTGCCAAAATTGGACGAAACTCTCATGATTTGGATGCCATGCAAATTTTTTTAATCACACCAATTGACTTGCAATGGCGAGTCTCGTCCGAGATAAGAGGACAATCGCAGCATGCCGCAATTTTTTTCTCGTTCTGATCTACGCCGAGTTAAAAAAAAAATAAATTTGCAGATGAGCAGGGAATCATAGATTAACATTGGCTAAGAGTGCAATCCAATTTTTTATTAGACCGCACTTGTCCGTTTTTCTCACAGATGAGTATGAGCCCTAAATCTTATTGTAGGATGTTCCTTATTCTATCAGAAAATCATGGAAGGTCCTTCTGAACAAAAAGGAGTTGTCCAAGCAGGTACAGTAAGTTTTATAATCAGCTTGAAAAAAAAGGCCACAAAACATTTTGAGATGATGCATAAAACAAAGTCCCAAATGTTTGCAACTGGGTGAATATATACTACTGTTCTTGGATAACATGCAGGGGAAAATTGCAATGAAATGCATGAAATCAATTGGTTGGTTGCTTTCTGGATCTGATGAAATATTGCTCAACGTTGTAAGGTCTTCATATTCTTCTAATATGAAATTATATGCATCTTTGTGAACATGCACAGTGATGTCAACTTGTAATAGCTCGGAGACCACACTTTTCACCCTGGCGCACTAGGTCTCTTAGCACCTTGAAATAGGAAAGTGTGCAGTCTTGGCCTATTAAGAGTTCTTCCGAAAAGCAGCATAACAGATTGTCAATAAGCTGTTACTAGACGGAGGGAGTCTGGCACGACAGATGTCCTTAAGTGCCCTTTCATCCTTCCTCTTATCCGAGAATTAAACTTTACAGAAGAAGAGACAGACAGATCGAGAATTATCTAAATGACTGCTTTATATGTTTGAATCATATGAACCTCCGCAGAGCCATTATTCCCAAAACATCAAAATCGCAGCTAAGCACTGCTTTAATACACAAGCTGCTGCACACATAAGCTGTCCCTGTTTCAAATAATGAGCACAAGATTTTTATTCAATTCTGATATTCAGTCCAGTAATTGTAAAATACAATATAAAGTATATACAAACCAGATGTGCAGCACACACAGCGATCACCTGTGCGCAGAGTATAATACTGGCGTTTACAAAATGGCATCAATGGCAAATTAGCCTACCGGTAGGATTTTAAAGTGTGGCAGAGAAATTGAGGAATTCCACAGACACTCAGGAGAACGTACGTGCAAGGTTATACGAGACAGACATATCTTGTCGGTGCACTGGGACGTCCTTGTGCGTTTCCAGAGTGATAACGGTGACCGCTCACACATTTTACTGTGCTTAGTGGAAAAACGTCCTGCATGTGTGCTTCACTTTTCCACGGTGCGCACGTCACAAGAATAAGACAAACCGCTCCATTGTCGTCTCTATAGGCAGAGGTATCTCGGAAACCAGAAAAAATGTCTAGCATGTGGAATATGCCATATGGAATAGGATGACACCATTTCTTTCCAGCATCAAGTCTTAACCCCGTAAAGACCAGCCAATTTTTTCTATTTGCACTTTTGTTTTTCTTTCCTCCCCTTCTTCCATGAATTTGGGGAGTGGGGGATATTTGTATGATTTTTCAGGACAGTATGATTACAGCAATACAAAACTTCAAAGAAAAAACTGTCACATTTTTCTGAGATCATTAACGGTTTTATCTTTTCAGGGATATACATTTGTGTGACGGTTAAAGTACCAAGTTGATTATTTTCTTTATTCCATTTTGGGGCACATACAATGTTTTGATTATTTTTTATTGCATTTTTGGTGAAGAAATGTATCAACTAAAAAAATGTAAAAAAAAAAAACACCAAAAAAGAGCAATTCTGATGTGTTGATTTTTTTCTTTTTTCATCATTCAGGCTATGGGATAAATATGGAAGAGTTGGTGAGTTATGGAAATCACAGGATTGTAGTGTATTTGTTATAAACAAATGATGAAAAAATAAAATCAACATTTTCAAAATATCTCAATTTATTCAGTATTGCATATGGATACGAATGATGGATCTTGGGGAATTGCGTGTCCAAGTGCTCTTGTTATTATTACCACCTTGCACATTATAAGGTGTATAGGTGTGCATATTTCTGTGTGTCGCTCACTGGAAAATGAGTAAATCAATAGGTTAGGATAACATTTCATTTACATATCACTAACTTGTCTTTAGATACTGTGATTTTCATAATTACGGTACATCACTCTTCCATCTTGGTGTTGCAATTTCAGTGTTGAGAAGTGTATATTAGATTGGGCATTTATGCAGGGGGCATACGAAAGATTTTTTAAACATTTTACAGTGGACATTTGATGGAGAAGGGCGATTTAAACTTTGATAATTTGATTTTTTTAAAAATACTTAGATTTTTTTTTTACACTTATTAGTCCCTGGAACTTGCAATCTACTGATCACCTTCATAAAATCCACTGCAATACTCCTGCATCGCAGTGTATTGTAAAATTACTGGCATTCTATGAAGCAAAGCTTCATAGAAATAACATAATGGCAGAATGGAGGCCTTCCAAAGGGTCCTGGCTGCCATGGGATCCCATGTTGCACTGGTTACCGATGGGCTCTGGACTAACAGCCGCCTTCTTGAAAATCTTATAAATGTGGCTTCCATGATTGACAAGAAAATTTAACAGGTTATATTTATGCGATCAGAATCTAGCTCTGATCTCATCACTGTCTCCAAGTGTGTTTCACAGCAAACTCCAGTGCTATACAGTGCTCAGCTCATGAACCAGCTCCATACAGAGATAGACTGTCACTAAAGGACTAAAGGGGTTGTCCCATCTGGGCCATTTATAACCTAGACATAAAATATGCAATTAGTTTCTGATAGGGACTTTCACCTATGTTGAGAACAGGGCCTGGGAACAAATAGAGAAGTGGCCATGCCTGAACAGCTCTGTCCATTCACTCAGCTGATAAGCCATCAATGTCCCAGATGGGACAATTCCTTTAACTTTGGCATCCAACAGGTTTTTTTTCCCTCTTTAAATTTAGTTTTGGAAGACAGAAGATGATAATTACAACAAGTAACAACTCTACAATACTTTTCATATATTTGTCATATAACAGCAGTAGTTGAGGCTATGGATAGTAAAGATAGATTGTAGGGGCACAAATGTGTCTAAATGGAATAGTCACCATTGAATATTTAAGACATCAGAAGATTATCAGTTAGGATCCATGTGCTCCATGAATGATTAGAATAAATTAGAATAAAGGGGCTACAAAACCTCTTACATTTTTTTAAATCTTGACTAATCATGAACAGTATTCACCAAAGCTGCCAAGCAGTGCATAAAGTAGATATGACACTCTGAATTTGTATCTGGAAATGAAAAAATCCAACTGTCACATCATTGACCTCTACTGAGAATAAAAGTGAATCCAGCTATTCTACTGCAACATTGTCACTTTTAATTGAATATAATGAGTTAACACATATAAATACACACATATACACAAAATTAGGGATATATGGCTTTTAGGTGAAATTTCAGGATGAACCCAATTTGCACTTAACGTGACAGTCTCTAAACTTTTCAATCCGCATGTCCAACTGTTCAATGTTTCAGTACTTTTTTTTGCAGAGCTTGCACTTCTCCAACACGGTGCTTAATGGCAAAAGTCACAATAGGCGTTTGATCCAACAATCACCCAATACATTACATTTTGGGGTTCAATTAGAATTGGTATTTAAAACAGTCCTCATCATGGTGTTCATATTTTGATATCATGAGACCAAGACGACACCTAACAATTGATCGACAGTACCCGCCATCGGATGAAAGTCGATTTACGCTGAGCAGAAATGATGGCTATCAGCGATATTCGCGAGGTCAAGGAGAGCGCTATGCATCAGCCACTATTGTCACCAGATGAGCCTTGGGGGTGGCGGTGTTACAGTGGGGGAAGCTGTGTCTAGTCAATCCAGAACTGCCTACACTTTGTGCCTGTACTACTTGCACAACATCATCAATCCAATGAATGTACGGCATATATATTTCACAGTACAGCTATAATGATTATCCAACACCTAATTTCTGGTCATTAGTAGGAGGGTAAAGACAAAAAAATTACAAAAAGGGAATAATTATACTTTGCATATTTCAGAAATGGCAGTGCTACATGTAATAACGTAATATCACACAGCAGGAACTATGATGTTGAGGAACATCATTACACACCATGAACCAACACTTCATGCCTTATCTCAGCAGGATAGAAATCTCCAAATAAAGCCAAGGTAATGTGTTTGCACTGTGTATCAATTCCAGCAGAGGAAAGAGCAATCTAGCTGGCCCCCTCCCATGGGAGAAATCAATAGTCCCTGAATGTTGCCATTGTAGTCACTGGGGAGGTTTCTGGGGTGGCGATTTTTGCTTTCTAAGAACTAGACCAATTTTCTCATCATAAATATCTACTTGCAGGACAGGAGTCTGTCTTCTTCAGTTAACAATATCAATAGCTGAGCACAAGTATCAGAATCTCGCACTTTAGCGTTGAAAAAGGACTTAGAGCGAATTGTTAAAGAAGGTGTTGGATTGTTCCAGAAGCTTGCATCAGATGGTCATGTGTGTACATGAGGAAGAACAATTTCTCAGGCCATTATGTGCCTTTTATCCTATATTTATCACCAGTTTTCCCCACTGTAAACTTTCTTTCTAATATAGTAAAATCTTGTTTTTGTGCCATAACTATCTATTTCCAATTCAACTAGAGAAGGAACAGCACATCTAAGCTAGTGTGAATAGGTGCCAACCAAAAAAAGAATAGAAGTAAAAAACATTAAGGTTGCACCATAATTTACCAAGAATTATTACTCTAGAACATTGAAACTGCATTGCTGCCATGGAAAATGGGAAAAAATACATATATATGAAATATTCATCTGCAAAAATTGCTATGAAAATAGGAAGGTACTTAGCACACAGATTGGCCAATATATGCGAGTCCAATTGCCACGTCAAGGCGTCCTTCGGAAATTGGGTCCCTGTCCTGATAGGTCACCTCTCCTGGGCAAAAAAGTCTACAATTTATGGGGCAGTGTATTAATTTAAAATGACTAGGTTTAGATAATGATACTGAAGTGATTCATCGTAGACACAATGAACATCTTTACCATTTATACTTTATTCACGTGGCAGACATTCTAATTTCATTAAAGATCCGGAGATTAAAATGACAATAGGGCCTTATACCGTATTTTTCGGACCATAAGACGCACTTTTCCCCAAAAAAATTTTTGGGGAAAGTGGGGGGTGCGTCTTATGGTCGCAATATAATCACTTGCGACCATGGCTGGTGCGGGTGCCGCGGGGCTCTGTGGTGTGGTGGTGGCGTCGGGCTGTGCTCCACTGCAGGGGCAGCGGCTCTCTGGTCTCCGTGGGGGGCTCCGTTGGCATTTCCTCAAAGCCCGGAGGCCCCGCACATCCGTTGCTGGCTGCCGCCATGTTGCGGTGGCCTCCGGGTACATGGATGCCGGGAAGATGGCTGCCGGTCCAGGGACGGCGCATGCTCAGGTTTAGATCTCGTTGCGAGATCTCGGGATGAGATCTCGTTGCCGAGATTTGAATCTTGTCTCCCGAGATCTCGGGATGAGATCTGAACCTGAGCATGCGCCGTCCCCGGACCGGTGGCCATCTTCCCGGCATCCATGTTCCCGGAGGCCACCGCAACATGGCGGCAGTCAGCAACGGATGTGAGGGGGCTTTTAGGAAATGTCGGCAGAGCCGCTGCTCCTGCATTGGAGCCACCGCTCCTGCATCGGAGCACAGCCCGCCGCCACCACCACACCAGAGAGCCCACTGCCCCAGCACAGTGCCCCAGCTGCCCCAGCCTACCTGCCCCACCACAGCCCACCTGCCCCAGCACAGAGCCTCCACCACTGCACCAGCCTGGACCACTGAATGGCCCCTGTGACCACTCCACCTGTGCCAGATCCCTTCCCTGGTAAGCTGAATTTGGACTGTAAGACGGACCCCCATTTGACACATTATTTTTTTCCCTATTTTCCTTCTGAAAATTTGGGGTGCGTCTTATGGTCCGGTGCGTCTCATAGTCTGAAAAATATGGTAATTGTTTTTTTTTTTTTTTAGAAATTTATATATAAATCCACTGCTGGCTGCTAGGAGTTACACTGAAAGGGCTGGTCTCTGATCATCCTACTTAGATAGGTGTTGCTACCTTTTCTCAGATTTTTGGTGCCGTGTCTGCCATTTCAGATATACCCGTGCTGCATAGTGCAAGTTCTCCTTTCAAACCATAGATAACAGGACCCGGATGGAACACAATGTAAAATCTAAAGCAGCATAACCATTCCTTATGTGACAGAAGAAAGCTAATCTTCTGCAAACATTTTCCAGTTTGTGATTTCTATCTAGAATGGCTTCATCATAGCCTGCCATGTGTCTGATATGACACCGACACAACAGCTGATGTAATTACAAGTCTCCTGTTCATAGAGAAACGTTCATGGGATGTGGCACTGACGTGACAGAAAGGCTGATGGGATGTGTCGGAAACACATTGGAAACGACTATAATTTATTAAGACAGCGTTGTCACTAGAGCAGGTCCCTCTCTGACTATCACTGATTTGCAGATCATGAGTCCATAAGTGAATTAATTTGGGGACATAGCAGTAGCTTCCTTAGGGGCAGGCAGAATCGTCACCAGTACATAATTATTCTCAACTAAAACGGAAAGACCATTGTAGGTTTAGACATCGTTAAATCGATGTATCTATTACTAACAAGCATAGTCCTGCTCCTGAACAGATACTCTTTATACACCTTTCCTGTAGATTTGTAATCCCTGCACATGTCCAAGTAGCAATGTGTGAATATTGATGAAATAAGCAGTATAGGTATTTCCATCACCATTTACATCTTGTCCTACAGCTGCTCCGGTGATCTGTGTAGTGGCTGTAAATGTGACCAGTCGCTGATCGCAGCGGCAGGGGGGGAGGCGGTCGCTGATCGCTGTCACACACAGAGATCTCGCTGGTGAGATCGCTGTTGTGTCACAAAGCTTGTGACTCAGCAGCGATCTCGCTAGCGAGATCGCTATGTGTGACGGGGCCCTAAGAGACCAAAAGTTTTTCTACTATCTAGATGCTAAGAAACCAATGGCCTAGATAACAGATGTACACAAATCTTGATTGTAGTAGGAAGCTGTCCATAACTGCTTGGCAGATAACATTTAAAGGATAAAATAATCCTATTAACACCTGTTCTGTGACAATCCAGCATTAGAATCCACCTGACGTGATGGAACAGATGTTATTCCAAGCAGCAACACTGCGTGACTATGCAATGCCACATTACCATTCACAAATATTTTATACAATGCTTTGGTTCTGATCCAAAGATATCCATCGGCTCAGTACTTAGAACTGGTTGGCAGCACTGGTGTCCTGGGTTTGAGAGCTGACATGCTAGAAATCCTAAATGATGGCAATTAACTGTTGGCTAATCACTGCTTGGAGTTTATCACAATTTTTGTATAACCACCCACATTTTGAGGAATGACCGCAGTTTCCTGGCCACTGACTTACAATATTAATATTTTGTTCACCAAGCCACCAAGTTATCACTTTTACGTTGTCACACAGTGCTCCTTCATGCAGGATAAAGCATTGCTCATCACAGGGCTGTGGAGTCCGAGTCAGAATAAAATGGACCGACTCCTAAAACATACAATAAATTGGGTTCAGTGCAGAAGGGGCTGTAAATGCTTTCATAATTTGGGAAAGGAATAAAATGTCCTATAAATGTCTGTTCCGTTCCTGATATAAGGATCTCGGCTTTTAGTTGAGATGAATCTGTGGTGCACTTTATGCACATGCTCAGTAGTGACCAGTGCTGTGGGGTCGGAGTCATGAAAATTGAGGAGTCGGAGTCAGAGTCATTCTAAGTGAGCCCACTCCCTGGGATATAAAGCAACCCCTCACATGAATGCTCAAAGGATGGGGGATCAGCTGTCAAGCCGATGCGATCCAGGAAGCCGGGTTCCCGCTCTAGCTTATTGGGCAAGTGGTATAGTTTGCTGAATAGGCAGGGAAGCGAAGATATTCGCTCAACTCTTCTCATTGACAGTTCAGGCCAGCAGCATTGTCGCACCAATGAGCCAAACTGCAGCATCAGAGGAGTACTAAGGCCTCTTTCACACATCAGGTTTTCGGCGTCAGGCGCGATCCGGCGCTTTTGACTAAAACCGGATCTGGCGAAATGCAATGCCGGATCCGGTTTCCCCCCCCATTGACTTGCATTAGAGCCGGATCGAGCCGGATGGCCATGCGTTTCATCCGATTTTCGCCGGATCCGGCAATGTGACGCGATCCGGCGTCTGGAAAAAACGGCTACTGTAACGTTTTTTGTCTCCGGCGAAAAAGCCGGACACGCCGGATCCGGCGTGTCCGGCTTTTTCATACAATGAAAGCCTATGAGCGCCGCAATGCGCCTGATCCGGCGACGGCCGGATCCGGTTTCTTTGGTCTGAGCATGCTCAGTAGCTCTGCCCACAGGACATATATAAAAGCAAGACAATGGGACCCTCAGCCACACCCAACATGCCACCCAAGCCAAGAACCAGGAGCAGGAGAAGGCAGCAGACATCTGCAGCAGCAGCACCATCAGCACCACCCCAAATGGAGCAGCATGCTGAACAACGGGAGGGGAGTCCAGCAGCAGATGAGAGACGGTAATTATCAAATCCCCCATTCCTCCAAACTAGGGCTATGGAATATCAAGATATTCATTGGCCCTTTGTTTCTCTTTATTCAACAGCCGCCCAATAGATGCAGCAGCAGCAATGGCAGCAGCAGAAACACCACCCACAGCCATGGAGTCTGGCCAAGAGGAAGACAGCACATCTTCTGGGAGCCCTCCCTCGCATCGTCAGCGTTTGACGGTAAGTTTTTATTTCCAAAATCCATCATCTCTGTAATATATGTGTATTCATTGCCTTTTATTTCAAAACAGGAATCACAAGATGAAGAGGAGCTCCCAGAAGAAGAAGGAAGGGGTGGACAGACACTTGGAGTGGGCTCACAATTGGTAGGTTTTTTGCATCAAACGCAGAAACACAACATCACACTACACACAACACATAGAAAACAATGTTCTGCAGACCACACACAGCAAACAAATGCCTACATCCAAAGACATAACATTTTTTGTTTTTTCTCTAGTCTTCCCAATCTGGTGCTCGGCCAAGAGGTCCTCGCAGTGCCTCCCAGGGTCGTCGGCGACAGCAACGCGGCGGTCACCAGCGTGTAAGTATAAATATTTTTGCTTTGTTTTTTTTGCACTTTTTATTTCATTTCTTTTGTGGAGGCTAATTATGTTATTTTTGTCTTTTTCTTTAACAGCCTTCACAGCGTGCTCCCGACTCTGACGTTGAGGATGGAGGGATTGATGTGGACCGCCTCATCGATCTCGTCAGAGAAAGGGAGCCGCTATGGAATATGGCTGACCGCCGCCACGCTGACCTGATCGTTACCCGACGACTCTGGGAGGAAATCTGTTCGCTCCTTGTGGACCGCTGGGAGGACCTCGAAGCTCGGGCCCAGATTAAAGAGCGTAAGTATATACAGTACCGGTTGCTTGATTTAAACCAGTGTTTCCCGAACTCCAGTCCTCGTGGTCCCCACGGATCATGTGTTCAGGATTTCTATTTACTTTGGAAATCCTGAAAACATGACCCCTGGGGACCATGAGGACTGGAGTTTGGGAAACACTGATGTTGTATACTAACCACTTTGTCCTTTCTCGTTTCAGGGGAGAGAATTGTGAAGCGGTGGCGGTCTGTGAGGGATCGTTTCAAGAAGGAGTTCAATAAAGAGATGCGGGCCCCGAGTGGATCTGGAGGACGCAGGAGCAAGTACAAGTACGCACGAGCCCTGTCGTTCCTCCGGGAGACAATGCTCACCAGAAGGTAAATATTACACACCACATGTGACAAAAAAATGTTTAGATGTAACTTTTTTTTTTCTGCCAGGGCCATACCATGTCACTATTTTAATTGTTTTTTTTTCTCTTTATTCCACAGCACGGTGAGCAGCACTCGGGAGCCTGCACGATTGGACCCTTCTGAGGCGATCCCTGAGGAGACCGGCACCGAGGGACACTTCGACCGCCCCGGTACATCTGCACCTTCCCAGCCTTCCCACACATTCGACCCATCTGTCCCATCCACCAGCACAGGAGCATCGTGGCCGCCTACATTACATGAAGCTGCTGGTGAGGAGATCGCTTTCCCTTTACCCCACTCTTCTGCCCCTGCCACCTCTAGTACACCTGCGGGTACTGGGCGGCAGCGGCAGAGGGGTCAGGAAAAGACTTATGCGCCAGAGTTCTTGCATCTGAATGCATCTTTCCAGAACTGTCTAAAAGTCTTGTCAGAGCAAATCTCCGCAGGCTATCAGCAGATCAACTCCAGCATTCTGGAGGTGAAGACACTTCTGCAAACCATGCATTCAGAAGCAAGATCTTCGCCAAACCACACCTTTTTCAGGTCTGTTGTGGAGCGCATGGAAACGCTCTCTCCTGCCCAGCAGATGCATGTAATGCATTCATGCCACGCTGCTCTCCAGCAAGTTACCTCCCAACCTCCTCCTCCCACCACAGTAGTTCCTCCACCTGCACCCCCTCCAGCCACTTTCCATTCTCCCCCTCCTATTACATCTACACCCCCTCCAGCCACTTTCCATCCTCCCCCTCCTATTACATACCATCCACCTCCCCAGCACCAGCAACCTCCCCAGCACCAGCAACTTCCCCAGTACCAGACATCTCCCCACTTCCAGCAACCTGCCCCGTACCAGACATCTCCCCACTTCCAGCAACCTGCCCCGTACCAGACATCTCCCCACTTCCAGCAACCTGCCCCGTACCAGACATCTCCCCACTTCCAGCAACCTGCCCCGTACCAAACTCCTTCCCCATACAACTTGCCATCAACATCTGCTCCTACAGTCCCTGCCCAACCCTCCACTCCACCACCCACCACCTCTTCTGCTTCCCACATGTCCACCCATTCTGTAGTTTTTTCCACACCTTCACCTCTAACTGTTCCTTCCCCACCACGATCCCAGTCCTCTCTCCACACTCCCAGTGTCGAAGTGTCCCGCAGCCCCTCCAGCAGTATTTCCACCACACACTACACAGATTTATAATGTGTGTATTTAAATAAAAATGACCAGTTTTATGGTTTCAAAGCTTTATTAAACAAGTTTATTAAAATTTTAAAAAAGTTTACTAAAAAAAACATTTTTCAATAAAAGTTAAATTATTTTACACTGGTTGTCTGTCATTTCTTTCTGCGGCGAAAAAGGTTAAATACAGGGTATTTAAAAGGTGAAATGGTATTCAAAACTAGGTATATAACTGTGGGTAAATTTTAGCTTTTTGCCACAGTTGTGTTCCTGGTTGTGTTTGAAGCAAAGTATTTCACCTAAAAAGTTGTGTTTATTGTTGGTGATTTCCTAACAATATACACAACTTTTGTTAAAAGGTGAAATACTTTGCATAAAACACAACCAGGTACACACCTGTGGCCTAAAGCTAAAAATAGAGACCATGACAAGATTGCCAACCAAAGTTGGCTAAGGTATATACTGTTGGTACAGAAGGTACACAAGTTTGGTTAGGGCACAAATCTTTCACACTCTGTCATCCTGCCAGTGTACTCTGCCTTGAGGTGACATAAAGTATAGTGCAAAATTGTCCCTCATTACTGAAACCGTCACAGAACTTCTAGTGGTAATGTCATGGTAATCTTGCAAGGTGGTTTCTGCAGAGGTGTCCTCAATGGAAATGGGTTCCTTGCAGATAACAAAATTGTGGAGTACCACGCACGCTTTGATCACCTCGTCCACAGTTTCTGTCTTGAGGTTGATCGCAGTCAATAGGACCCGCCATTTGGCTGTCAGAATACCAAAGGTACATTCAACCATTCTTCTTGCTCTTGTGAGGCGGTAATTAAAAATGCGTTTTGGTCTTGTCAATCCTCTGCTAGAGTACGGTTTCAAAAGGTGTTCTGACAGCTGGAAGGCTTCATCCCCTACACAGACAAATGGCATAGGTGGACCAGATGTTTGCGGCAGCGGTCTAGGTGGTGGGAACTGGAAGGTGTTTCCATACAGTTTACGCCCCATGGCAGACAGTTTGAAAACTTGAGAGTCATTGGAGCGGCCATAGGCCCCAATATCAACCGCAATAAATTTGTATTCCGCGTCAGCGATGGCCATGAGGACAATTGAAAAATATTTCTTGTAATTGAAATATTCCGATCCCGATCCAGCTGGCTTTACAATGCGGATATGTTTCCCGTCCACAGCGCCCAAGCAGTTGGGAAACGGACATATCTGTTGAAACTTGTCAGCAATTTCAATCCACCTCTCTGTTGTGGGCTCTGGTAAAAACTCTTCAGCTAAGGAGTCCCACAGTGCACGGCATGTGTACTTCACTATTCCAGATATGGTGGAAATCCCGAGTCTGTACTGGAAATGCAGTGACGAAAGGGATTCTCCAGTTGCAAGAAATCTGTGGGGAATTAAAAAACAATAAATTAGTTTTAAATCACAGCATTACATACCAAAACTCAGCTATAACACTTGGAGATACAAACTACCACCAACAAGATTGCAGTGAAAGTGTGCTCTGATGCGATCACATCCAATAAATGTGGCTTACCTTAAAGTCACCATCAGACGCTCTGCGGGTGAAACAGAGAAGCGGCAATAGGTGTCCGCTTTTCTTATGAGGTGTGCAATGCGCTCCACCAAGTAATCAAAATTCTCCATTTTCATCCTAACATATCCAAAAAATTTATCCGGGTTTCGTCGAAGGTCCATGCAGAGTGTAGAATAGACCCCACGCGTCATTCTCTTGGCTGTGATGGGGTGGATCCACAAACGTCGTCTACGATGCCTGATGCGCTGCTGTCTCGCTCTCTCCTTCTCCAGAACAATCACCCTCAAACGATTCGCCTCCGCTATAAAATCCGCCAAATTCTTCAAAATATTTCCAATGACAACATCCATCTTCGCCAGTAACTTGCTCTTCTCTCCAACCTGCACTTTCTCCTCTACAACCTGTCAAAGAAGGGCTGTAGGAACATGCTATATATAGTTTTCCAGTAGCCAATCCCGTTCGGAAGGCCACAAGGGTCAATTTTAAAAACCGGATCCGGTGTAATCCGTCGAAAAACGGATAGAAAAACGGATGAACCGGATGAGACGGATCCGGTTTTGTCTGTCAAGAAAAAGACGGATCCGGCAGAAAACCGGATCCGTCACATCCGGTTTTACTAAACATTTGCCGGATCCGGCGTTCCGGCACGACGCCGGATCGCGCCTGACGCCGGATCGCGCCTGACGCCGAAAACCTGATGTGTGAAAGTAGCCTAAGGCGGCAAAGATGAAAAGTGAACAGCACACTCCCGCATTCCTGCCCAGCTCCGGAGAAGTGATTACAAGCTCTCTAGAAAATAGCTTAAAAGCACTGCATTTGTTGCCTAAGAGACTGGCCACCAATGACAGACTGTAGCGGTAGTCAGGTTCATAGGTAAAGAGCAGTAAACCAAATAGGAAATCAAGACTCGGGAGATAACAGTTGCAGCGACCAATAGCAAGTAAACTGACTACATGCCTAAAGGGGTTGAGGAGTCCAGATCGATAAGTCTGCAGTCACTCTGTGCGACTGCAGACTTATGAATCCCCTTAACGCACGCACTGTGGGGCTTCACCGGTGTTTGAGTCGGGACCTGAGGGTATATATGAGTTATACATACTCCCGGCCAGTGGACGCAGCCTCGTTCAATACACTGGTATGGAGTGAGGCTGCGCCCTGTAGTCGGCCACACCCACTGGACGGCCACGTCACTATACAGGGTGCGGCCTTACTCCATACATTTGTATGCAGCGGAGCCACGCCCACTATAGACAGCTTCTGCCCAGGAGCATTCATACATACCGTCCCACTCCAGTGTGTGCGCTGGGGAGATTGGTAAAGGCCCCATCTCACATAGCGAGATCGCTAATGCGTCACCGATTTTGTCACACAACAGCGATCTCACTACATGTGACACGCAGCAGCGATCGCCCCCTCTGCTGGATATCGCTGATTGTGCAGGAATGTCCTGGGCCATTTTTTCGTCGTCGGCATCCCGCTGGCCAGCATGCATCGCTGTGTTTGATCACTGGATCGTTGCTGTGTCGCTGAAGAGATCTGCCTGTTTGGCAGCTTACTAGCGATCATTTAGCGACGCACCAGCGATGCCTACCAGGTCGTATCGTTGTCGAAATCACTAGTGCGTCGCTAAGTGAAACAGGACACTTAGTCTGCAGTAACACAGAGTAACTGCAGACTTATCGATATGCACCGGATAACCCCTTCAATCCTTCAAGGTCATCTGTTCACTACCCTTAGTGGGTCCTTAATATTAAAGGTTCTGCTTATATTTAAATAAAAAAAAGAACTTGGCACTCAACTTCTAGAGAAAATGTATGTGGTTTAATGCAGCCAAAAAAATAGGCATTTCGGCCTCATTTAGCCTTCATCAGACGAGCGGTGGATACCGCGTCACTGCTGACCGCACGCTGGCACTGCCACCCTCATAGGCATTTGCCAGCACAGGCTTTATGCCCAGCGCTGCGTGCACCGTTACTTCTCATTTAAAGTTACTGTGTTAATAACGTCACTCCTCTATTCTGAACCGAGATCACCACTTTACTTGCAGTATGCTACTGATGAAGGCCGAATGAGGCCGAAACGTCTATTTTGGCTGCATTAAACCACAAATTTTCACTAGAAGTTGAGTGCCAAGTTCTTTTTTACTTACAAGTTCTTTTTTACTTTCCTTGCGAAAGAATTTGGCCCCCTGGAACTTTTCAACCTTTTCCCACATATCATGCTTCAAACATATGAAATTCAAAAATATCAAATTTCTAAAATTTCATGTGTGCTGCCTTCATCTTTTTTGATATATATATATACATACACACACATACACACACACACACACATATATATATATATATATATATATATATATATACGTACACACACATACATACATACATACAGGGGTTGGACAAAATAATGGAAACACCTAACGTTTTGGCATCATAATCTTCGAGCATGTTATAAACATGCAAACCGTGACATATGGTAATGTTTTGTAGTTGATTATTTGTGTTATGTGATATGTATGTAAATTAACTGTTTGTTTTGCATACTTGTAAGAACAATGATGAAAACCTGATACCAATGGCAGACCTCTCGGATTTTCAAAGAGGCCAAATTGTTGGTGCTCGTATGGCAGGCGCTAGTTTAACAGAAAGTGCCCGAATGCTTGGCGTGTCAAGAGGTACTGTCTCCAAAGTAATGACTGCGTTTGAGAAGAGAAAGAAAACCGTCTGCAGCAAAGCACAGGTCCAGCCGAAAGTCAAAATTGATTGAGAGAGACCGTCGGACTCTAAAGCGAATTGTGAGAGGAGCGCAAGACCACGGCTCCGAAAATCACTGCTTAGCTCAATGAACACCTACAGAACCCAGTTTCCACGAAAAATGTTCGTCGGGAGCTGCACAAATCTGGATTCCACGGAAGACCTGCAATTTGAAAACCGCTGCTCTCAATGACAAATGATTCCAAGCGTTTAGAGTGGTGTAGAAACCTCCAGAATTGGTCCCTCAAGTAGTGGAAACATGTGATATTCTCAGACGAATCATTGTTTACCCTATTTCTGACCTCCGGCCGAGTGTATGTTTGGAGACAGCCGAAAGAAGCATTCCATCCAGACTGCCTTCCCCCAACCGTAAAACATGGCGGAGGTTCTGTCATGATCTGGGGGTGCTATTTCGTGGAGATCCGCCGGGCCAATGATATCCCTTCATGGAAGAATTAACAGCCGAGATTATTTAGGCATTTTGGGCGACCAAGTGCATCCTATGGTTCAAGCACTGTTCCCGGAGGGGAACGCCATCTTTCAGGATGATAATGCACCAATTCATACAGCTAGAATCGTTAAAGCATGGCACGAGGAACATTGTAATGAAGTTGAGTATCTCATCTGGTCCCCACAATCCCCAGACCTCAACATTATTGAGCATTTATGGCTGATTTCAGAGATTCAAGTTAGACATCGATTTCCGCCGCCATCGTCGCTCAAAGTACTGGAGGGTGTTTTAACTGAAGAATGGGCTACAATTCCTTTGGAAACAATTCACACCTTGTATGAATCCATACCTCGGAGAACTGAGGCTGTAATCGCCACAAAAGGTGGACCTACACCATATTAAACTAACTTTTGTTGATGTCTCCAGGTGTTTCCATTATTTTGTCCAACCCCTGTATTATTTATTTATATATATATATATATATATATATATATATATATATATATATCTCTATATACCCACACACATATATATATATATATATATATATATATATATATATATATATATATATATATATATATATATATATACACACACACATACATACATATACACACACACACTAGATGGTGGCCCGATTTTATTGCATCGGGTATTCTAGAGTCTCTTTTAAAATAAAAAATAGCGACATACTCACCTTCCGACGGCCCCCGGACTCTTTCTCTCCTCTCACCACGCTCATCCACGCTCTCGCGACAGTGACGTCATTTCTGGCCCTTCACGCTAAGCATTACTGGGACCGGAAGATGCCGGGAGCGTGGTGAGAGGAGGGACAGAGTCCGGGGGTCGTCGGAGGGGGAGTATATAACTATTTTTTATTTTAACAGAGACTCTAGAATACTCGATGTGATAGAATTGGGCCACAATCTAGTGTATTATACTCCTGTTACACCCAGAGCTGCTGTCACTGTTCTGCTGTTACCTAATGTACGGTACTCCAGTTACAGCCAGAGCTGCAGTCTGCTGTTACCTAATGTATTGTACTCCAGTTACACCCAGATCTGCAGTCCCTGTTCTGCGCTTACCTAATGTATTGTACTCCAGTTACACCCAGAGCTGCATTCACTTTTCTGCTGTCACCTAATGTACTCCTGTTATACCCAGAGCTGCAGTCACTGTTCTGCTGTTACCTAATGTAGTGTACTCCAGTTACACCCAGATCTGCAGTCACTGTTCTGCTGTTATCTAATGTATTGTACTCCAGTTACTCCCAGAGCTGCAGTCACTGTTCTGCTTTTACCTAATGTATTGTAGTCCAGTTACACCCAGATCTGCAGTCACTGTTCTGCGCTTACCTAATGTATTGTACTCCAGTTACTCCCAGAGCTGCAGTCACTGTTTAGATCTTACCTAATGTATTGTACTCCAGTTACACCCAGAGCTGCATTCACTTTTCTGCTGTCACCTAATGTACTGTACGCAAGTTACACCCAGAGCTGCAGTCACTGTTCTACTGTTACCTAATTACCTAATGTATTGTACTCCAGTTACACCCAGAGCTGCAGTCACTGTTCTGCTGTTACCTAATGTAGTGTACTCCAGTTACACCCTGATCTGCAGTCACTGTTCTGCTGTTATCTAATGTATTGTACTCCAGTTACTCCCAGAGCTGCAGTCACTGTTCTGCGCTTACCTAATGTATTGTACTCCAGTTACACCCAGAGCGGCATTCACTTTTCTGCTGTCACCTAATGTATTGTACACAAGTTACACGCAGAGCTGAAGTCACTGTTCTGCTGTTACCTAATGTATTGTACTCCAGTTACACCCAGATCTGCAGTCACTGTTCTGCTGTTACCTAATGTACTCCTGTTACACACAGAGCTGCAGTCACTGTTCTGCTGTTACCTAATGTAGTGTACTCTAGTTACACCCAGATCTGAAGTCACTGGTCTGCTGTTATCTAATGTATTGTACTCCAGTTACTCCCAGAGCTGCAGTCACTGTTCTGCTTTTAGCTAATGTATTGTAGTCGAGTTACACCCAGAGCTCCAGTCACCGTTCTGCTGTTACCTAATGTATTGTACTCCAGTTACACCCAGACCTGCAGTCACTGTTCTGCTGTTACCTAATGTAGTGTACTCCAGTTACACCCAGAGCTGCAGTCACCGTTCTGCTGTTACCTAATGTAGTGAACTCCAGTTACACCCAGATCAGCAGTCACTGTTCTGCTGTTATCTAATGTATTGTACTCCAGTTACTCCCAGAGCTGCAGTCACTGTTCTGCGGTTACCTAATGTATTGTACTCCAGTTACAGCCAGAGCTGCAGTCACTGTTCTGCGGTTACCTAATGTATTGTACTCCAGTTACACCCAGAGCTGCATTCACTTTTCTGCTGTCACCTAATGTACTGCACGCAAGTTACTCCCAGAGCTGCAGTCACTGTTCTACTGTTACCTAATTACCTAATGTATTGTATTCCAGAATATGTACAGGACTGTGCCTGTGTAATGAGCAACGCATCAGTGATGCCTTTAACGGCTGTAATGTGCCTGTACAATAAGCAATGCGGCCGTGTTGCCACGACGACTAAGCAACTGTGGCTGATTGGTCGCGGCCTAACTGCTGCGACCAATCAGCGAGGAGGGATTTCCATTAGACAGACAGAATTAGACAATTATATAGTATATATATATATATATATATATATATATATATATATATATATATATATACACACACACACACACATATACATACACACACACACTGTGTATATGTTTTCACGAATATTTGAGGCCATGAATCTATTACATGTTCATTTTTCAAGCCGGCGAGAAAATCATAATAATAGAAGCCATACAGATGTCACATGGATGCTTAGATGTGAGAAAATCTCAACCTCGCATTGCGCACTGATGACATACGGATCATTGTTCAGGGAACATTTCTGCGATTCTCGTCCCTGTAAAACGGACTGTATTTTAACTGCATCTGAGTAAGTGTCCAAGAAGCTGAAATCTGCAGACACTAAGAGGAGACACCTCACCCCTTCCTGCACCTTTCCCCAATGATGGCACAGCATGTGTCTAGGGAGCGACAGAAACAACTACGGTAACACAGACTGGCAGGTAGCACGGTTACGCCACATGATCCTAAATAAAAAACATAATGGACTTTTCTATTTTGTATCTATTCCCACGTTTGGCAAGGAAAATTGAATTTTTTTTTCATTTAACATAGGAGCAAAGAAAAAAATAAATTAGAACCTCTTTCTGAAGCTTACAACAAATTTACTAAAATTAAGAACTATAAAATAAATAAAACATTGGGGTCAGCCAGCCCATAAAACTGCAATCATATGCAGCCCATTGTTTCCTGCAACAACACTGCTATTATCCTGTCACTGCACTTCAAAAAGCAGTGTTTTACATCTGCAATTTACTACTTCGAAAAGAGCATCACGACACCGGTCAGAGCGACTCCAGAGGCCGTCTAGCGAGCTCTTTTCTTACATATTCCTAATTTAATATATGCTTGGTATCCCAAAAGATGGCATACATGTCAATAAATGGTATAACGTGCTCCTCAGAGGGGAGCGATGAAGACAGATAATAGAAGGGAAACGTTCTTACAAATTAATAAAACAAATATCCTGTCATTTACTGCATGTCTGCCAAGTAAACCTCCCATATACCTGTATACAAACTGAAGATGGGCAAATCAATAAGGGTACGTTCCGCCTTTCTGCACTGACTTTGGTGCAGAAAATGCCGTTTCAATCAGTGATATAGCCAATTAAATCTTCAATTAAAAACCTACTCAGGAGTTTCTTAATTTAAAATCAATTTTGTCCTAAATATTGGCCAAAAAGACAGACGACCCCATTATATAACTGTGGACAATGTTCCAAATGTATAAAAAAAAAAAATAAATCACCAAATATTCCACAATCTGTTCTCCAATAAATGCTTTTGAGTATAGAATGCTACTGTTCTTCAGCAATTTCACTAACCAAAAGAATATTACTGTATGTGTACAAGCCCCCAAAGTCATTGGCTGACACCAGGGTGAGGAAGGGCATCATCATCCCACGTGCCATCATTATCACGTCGCTTAGCTCATTGCTTGGATCTTGTGGTTTGGCCATTCCCAACGAGTGCACTTTTCGCTGGTCTGACTGTTGGCTATCAACTAGGTCAGGGGTGGGGAACCTCAGGCCCGTGGGCCGTTTATGGTCCTCGACCATTTCTCGAGCCCTTGGGCAGCCTCTCGGGCACTACAGTGCTTGGACAGCAGTTGTATTTTGACGGCTGATAGTCTTTTCAATTTCTTTTTGCCCTGTAGCACACACATGCAGTGTTCTCTACTGAGCACTGAGGCGCATGCAATGAGACATCACATACTGACACCATTGCCAGCTTCAGGATGCAATTTGTGGGCGGAGTTAGCGCATGATTAGTACAGCTCCCGAGGGATGGTATGAATATCAAACTGGCCTTTGCCAAAAATAGGGTTCCCCATCCCTGGACTAGATCAATGTTCCCAAACTCAAGGCCTCACGGCCCCCCAACACATCATGTTTTCAGCATTTCCTTAGTATTACAGAAGTGATGGAATTAATATCAAGGCATCTGGAACTTCCACAGGTTCTCTCACGTGTGCAGCACTAAGGAAATCCTGAAAAAAGTCTGTTGGGGGCCGAGAGGACTGGAGTTTGGGACCCACTGGACAAGGCTATGCAATAAGCTATAGAAGTACCTGCCTGCAAGAGAACACTTTACATCATAATTGTATATGCGAGGTTATACACTAAATGTAATCCTAATTACAGTTGCACCACCTACTGCTCTCTGTGTAAGGTATACACTTTTAGGACTTCTCCGCATATTGACATGTTTCTACATGTTTTTTCAGATATGCCTCAGTTTTGCACTAACAAAGCAGATAGCTTTTGCTACATATGTGGAGAAGTGACTTTTGTGCCACAAAGGCGAAACTTGACTGCCATTATAAGGAAAGCCCACAACCTGTTTTTTGACTGCAGAATAGGAGATCAGGACAAGAGTTGGGCTCCACACATATGCTGCAATAAATGCATCACATCTTACCCAGCTGTTGCGTAAGAGGAGGCAATCAATGCCTTTTGCAGTCCCAATGACCTGGAAATAGACAACCAATCACACTAACAATTGCTATTTCTGTATGGTGCCCCCCATTAGGAAAAGAGTTTCAAGCAAGAAGTAGTGGACTTTACAGTTCAGTTACTTTACAAACATTCCATCTGCAATACGCCCACTACCACATACAGAAGAACTGCCGCTTTTAAATGCACCAGAAACATTTTCTGTCAAGTCAAGTGAGAAAGAAGAGGGCGCTTGGTGTCATGAAGCATCTTCTTCTCACACTCAGACTTTGTCAGGAACCTCAACTGAACGCCACATTATAAACACAAAGTAAACTTGGCAATCTTGTTAGAGATTTGGATTTGCAGAAGAGTAAACCTGAGCTCCTAAGTTCCAGGTTTCATCAGTGGAATATCCTAGCAGGGGGACATTTGGATTTCTTCATTCCCCAACCACAATCAAGATCTTGTCCAATACTTCTTCATGGCGGGTAATCTCGTGGCATGCAACATCAACAATTTAATGGAAGCTCTGAAGATAAGTCATAATCCAGAGGAACGGAGTCTATGCATTGATTTGTCCAAAACAAGTCTTAAAACTGTCTTGCTGCATAATGGCAATGTGCTACCTTCAATTCCAGTTGGTTATGCAGTCTACATGAAAGAAACCAATGACAACATGAAACAGCTGTTGAGGTGCCTGAACTATAACCAACATTTGTGACCCCTCTATGGTGACTTAAAGGGAAATTGTCACCAGAAAAAAGCTATTAACCTGCAAATATGGGGTAAATCTGCAGGCAAATAGCATTATTAACGTGCCTAGACTTAGCCAAACGTTGCCCCTTTACTTGGTCTCTAGGGTGGTTACACGAAGTACTGCTGCTTTCTGTGAGAGTGGGATAGTCGTGCAAGAGAATATCCCTACAAGAAAAGAGACTGGCCTCTCTGGCATTCACTTCAGCCAGTGAGGAAAACATACTGCATCTTGTTGACCCATATAAGATTTTGTTACCAAAATTGGGCTTAATAAATAACTCTGGAAAGGCAATGGATAAAAATGCAAAAGCATTTAAGTATCTCATTGATAAAGACTGGAGTATCTGTCCATACGACCACAATAAACCATACATTCCATTGAGATAGTCTTTTTGGAAGAGTGGGCAGAAAAAGCCTTTACTTATACACAAAATTTATGGCTCATTTTGAATTTGCCAAAAGACACGTAGGAGACTCCCCATTTGTATGGAGGAAGGTGCTGTGGTCAGATGAGACTAAAATGTAACTTTTTGGCCTCCAAGGTAAACACTATGTCTGGCGCCAAACCAACACAGCTCATTGCCCCAAGAACACCATCCCCACAGTGAAACAAGGTTGCGGTAAGCACCATGCTTGTGGAGTTGCTTTTCGACAGAAGGGACAGGAAAAATGGTACGGGTCGAAGGGAAGATGGATGGTGAGAAATACAAGGATACTCTTGAGCAAAACCAGTTTTGGTCTGTCAGTGATTTGAAACGGAGATGGAAAGAGGTTCACCTTCCAACAAGACAATGACCCATAGCATACTGCTAAAGCAACACGCGAATGGGTAAAGGGGAAATGTGTAAATGTTTTGGAGTTGCCTAGTCAAACCCCAGACCTTAATCCAACTGAAAATCTGTGGTCAGACTTGATGACATCCGAGTATCAGTTTGACAAGTACCAGCGCTTGGGAATCAGCGGTACTGTTCGGGCTGTTCCCCGACATCTGGGGCTGAACACCGCTCACATCATTGTCCCCTGCTCTGCCTGCAATCAATGTGAGTGGGGGACAATGTTGAGAGTTGTATTTAAGTGTAAAATTAATAAAATGAAAAAAATTCATTATACTCACCTTAACACCTAATCCTCTGAATCCATTGCCCCATTAAACAAACAAAAATATAAAAAAATCATATCCCTCATCTGTCAGATGTTCTGACTCACAACGTAATCCGTGTCTGCGATAAAAAGTTTTCAACCTAGACGGTGCCAAGAGGCGACTGTTCAGGCTGAAAACCACTGGAGTATGAGCTGCTGCAAGCACAGAGTCAGTGATCACATCGAACTTACCGCAGAGCTCACTGAGGGTCCGTTCCCAGCCGGGTCAATGAACTGTGGTGACCTCTGTGAGACCATCACTAGCATTGTGAGAAAAGTCTCATGGTGCAGCGCTGAGCTCTGTGAGATCACCAAGAGAAATTCGTAAGGTGAGCTTACTGAGCTCGGCGCTGCACTGTGAGATTTTCTCATGGTGCTAGCAGTGGGGTCACCACAGTTCACTGTGAGGTCAAGTCTCGCTGCATCGAGTTATTCTCTCAGCTCACGCTGATGAGCATGTCACACAGAAGGATTATGGCATGGGACACTGAATTTTTCAACTTCATTGGTTTCTTTACAGGTAACAATGGCTTCAGGGGATTAGGTGTTCAGGTGAGTATTAAGTGATTTATTATATTCTTAATTTTACACGTAATTACAACTCTCAGCCTTATCCCCAGCTTGCACCGATCTCAGGCAGAGCAGGGGACAGTGATATGTGCTGTCTTTAGAACCCAGTGCCTGAGAACAGCGCAAAGTTTGCCAGCTTTTCTCAGGCCCTGGTACGTGATATTGATACGGCACACAGTTGCCACACGAAGAAACACACATACACACGGATATCTCCGGTAATGTTTTTTTCCAGTACCGGAAATATCAGGACAGGTGAAAGAGCTCTAACTTGAATGAGCTGGAGTAGTTTTGCCTTGAGGAATGGGCAAAAGTCCCAGTGGCCAGATGTGGAAAGCTCATAGAGACTTATGCAAAGTCACTTGCAGCTGTAATTGTCACAAAAGGAGGCTCTATAAAGTACTGACTTTAGCAGGGTGAATAGTTATACACACTGAATTTTTCGGTCATTTTGTGCTATTTGCTTCACAATAAAAAAGAAACCAAGTGTTCATAGCTTTAGGCATATTCTTCACATGGATTGATGCATTGCAAACCCTTAAAAAACAGTGGAATTCCAGGTTGTGAGGTAGCAAAACACTAAAAATACCAAGGGGTTGAATAACTTTGCAAGCCACTGTTTAAAAGGTTCTTAGATGTAACATGTCCTTACATATTTCTTAAGGTACTGTCACACTTAGCGATGCACCAGCGATCCCGACAACGATACGGATCGCTGGTGCATCGCTAAGTGGTCGCTAGTGAGCTGCCACACAGGCAGATCTCACCAGCGACATAACAGCGGTCGCGGGTCGCTACTTACTTGTCAGACGAGGCGATCCTGACGTCCTCCCACCCGCGTCCACGCGTTGCTCGTCGGCGCCACAGGAAGCCCAGCAGGAAGCTGACGACGAGAAACGGCCCAGGCCGTTCTCGCGCGATCAGCGACAGCCAGCGGGGGAGCCAGTCAGAGGTATTACACATAGCGATATCGCTAGCAATATCGCTGCTGCGTCACAAAACCAGTGACGTTATAGCGATATTGCTAGCGATATCGCTTAGTGTGACGGGGCCTTTACATTCACATCTAGACTTCTTTCTACCAAACTGTGGAGTAGTGAGCCACAAGTACAGTGAGAGATGTCACAAAGATATTTAGGCTATGGAGTAAAGATAACAAGGAAAATGCAATCTACCGATGCTTGGATGGTTGGACTATTGTAAGAGATGATCCAATGCAGGAGTACAAGAGACAAGCAAAAAAGTTGTCACTGAATGAGGATAAAGTTTTGTAATGCAATTTCTGTAACGGTTTATAATCCGCAAGTAAATACTTGACATGATTTATGTTTTTAAAAGTTGAATTGTTTCCAAGTTTTTTCTAAATAAGTATCAGAAAACTGTCATAAAATATTTTGCACCTTTATATTTGTAAAGCAAAAATAATGCTTCAGACTACTGAAACTTTTA
The DNA here is from genome assembly GCF_039654945.1 of Dendrobates tinctorius. Classification (NCBI taxonomy): domain Eukaryota; kingdom Metazoa; phylum Chordata; class Amphibia; order Anura; family Dendrobatidae; genus Dendrobates; species Dendrobates tinctorius. The sequence continues at coordinate 42,273,578 of NW_027361775.1, read as the reverse complement.
TGCATTAATTAAAATATAGCAGCAAAATGAAAACTCTGATATCATAGAAACAAAAGTTAACTAAAAATTTTCATTGTCAGATTTGAATTCAGAAGATCAAATAATTAAGAAATGGCTCATTTCATAACTGAACCGGACAACTTTTGAAAATATGTACTGTAGACCAATCTTATATTGACCCGAAGAATAAAGTCATCTAATCACTAATACTGTATGAGGAACGGCATAAAAAAATAAATAAAACAAAGTCTTCACCTACAATTGATTATTTCATTCTGCCTCCCAAAGATCGCAGTAAGGCTTGGTGCACATTCATCCTGCGTTCTGCGCTGAGTGCTTGCACCGGAGTTTCCGTATAAATCTCTGAAATACGTGATTCAGACAGGACCCCTGGCGGAAAATTCCCTATAATGAGGCAGATGGCGTCACTGTGGACGCCATTGGATCTGTGATCCGGCAGTATACTTCTTTTTAGGATTGCACAGTTTTGTGCACTTCTGAAAAGGACATCGCAGAACAGAGGCCGAACAGAGGCCAGACAGAGTCCAGAGTAAAGCCCCCTTCACACAGTGTGACCGATTTTGTGCCGTAATAGCGATATCGCTAGCGATCTCGCTACATGTGACACTTACCTCTGACCCGGCTCCCCGCTGGAAATAGCTGATCACGCGACATCGGCCGGGTCCATTTCTCGTCGTCGGCTTCCTGCTGGCACCGACGAGCGACTCCATGGACGGGGGTGGGAGACGTCACCCTCGCTGCGTGTGACAGGTGACGACCCCCGACTGCTGCTGCATCGCTAGTGAGATCTGCCTGTTTGGCAGCTCACTAGCGACCATTTAGCGATGCACCAGCGATCCTGACCGGGTCGTATCGTTGTCGGGATCGCTGTTGCATCGCTAAATGTAACTAAATCTAAATCTGCTGCCTCATTATACTGAATGGATCCCTCGGGGGTTTCATTTGACACGACACTCTGAGATTTAGATGGAAACCCCAAAGTAAGTGCTCAGCGTACAGCGCCAGATAAATGTGATCCCAAGCGTTATGTAAAATGTTCCCAATAAAAGCTTCAACTCAATCCACAAAAACAGCTCTCACTCAGGTCCATCATCTGTTAACAGAAATATAGGGGGCTTCCACGTTACTGGTAGCCCAAAGCCTTTGAAAAGCTAAAAGGCTCCTGACCCACCAAAAGAAATTCAGCAATTTCTCTGCTCCCAAATCCAAATGCCCCCCTCCCTTCTGAGCCCCAGTGTGCCTAAACAACATTTAGTGCCCACATGTTTGGCATTTCTGTAGTGATGAGAGCCCGCCTAATTTACAGGTGCGTGTCTCCAGAAGCATGAGCTCTGGGTATAATGTACTGGTGACTGCAATGTACTGGTCAATACAACGGCAGTTTGCTATTTTCACTCAGCAAAATCCACTGCTGCCTGTTTCTGAAAAACACCCATGGAGTCAAAATCATCACTACATTCGTAGATAAATTCCCAAAGGGATATAATTTCCAAAATGGGGTCACTTGAGGGGGAGAATCTGCTTTTCTAGCACTTAGGGACTCTTTATATGGAATCCACAAACTTGTCTAGGAAAATCTGCGCTCCAGGAGGCAAATAGCACTCTGTTCCGCCCAAGTCACTCCGTATGGCAAAGTATTACTGTCCAACAACATATGGGGTATTTCTACATTCATCTAAAATTGTGGGACAAATTCTGTTGCCATTTTTACCCATTTCCCAGTGTGAAAATGTAAAACTTGGGGATAACACATAATCTTGGTGGTAAAACTGTAAATTAATTTTTCTTCACTGCCCAATGGTATAAGGGTATGTTTCCACGGTCAGTAAACGCTGCGGGTTGGATGCTGCGTATAGCCGCAGTGTCCAACCCGCAGCGGCAAGATGTTACAGCATAGTGGAGGGGATTTCATGAAATGTGTCTCCTCCGGCTTCCCTGTGTAACCGGACATGCGTTGAGTCTTTCCAGACCGCAGCATGTCTATCTTGCAGAGACGCTCAATCTCCGCAAGATAATGTCACCCATGCATTGTATAGGATGCGTGATTCCGCACGGTTCAATGAACAGATGCTGAATCACCGGCGTTCAAAAGCCGGCAGCCCTTTGGACGGAGAGGACATGTGCTGCGTCCAAAGCGCTGCCGGTTTGTGCCCGTGGAATCATACCCTAAAAGTTTGTGACACACTTGTGGGGTCAATATAATCGCTGCACCCATAGATGAATTCACTCAGAGGTTTAATTGGTAAAATGGGGTCACTTATTGGGGATTCTGCTGTTCTGCCAATGTAATGGGGCACCCTCAAACAAGTGCAGCAAAATTTGCACTGCAATAAGGAGCTAGTTCCTTTCTGAAATTTGCCTCAAAAGTAGTTTTCGACCACATATGGGGTATCGGTGATCTCAGGAGAAATTGCACAACAAACTTTGGGGTCCATTTTCTCCTTTTGCCCTTGTGAAAATACAAAAATTGGAGCTAGAAAAGATTTTTGTGGGAAAATGTGATTTTTTTATTTTCACGGCTTAACGTTATAAACTTCAGTGAAGAACCTAGGGGTTCAAGGTGCTCAATATACATCTACGTAAGGTCCCAAAGGGGTCTAATTTCCAAAATAATTTCATCTGTGGGGGGGGGGGGGGTTTCCATTCAAAAAGTCAAATGGCGCTCCTTCCCTTCCAAGCCCTGCCTTGTGCACAAACAGTTGTTTTCTTCCACATATTGGGAATATGCGTACTCAGGAGAAATTGCACAACAAATTGTAATGAGCAATTTCTCCTGTTAGGCCTGTTTCACACATCCGTTTTTCACCATCAGTCAAAATCCGCTGTTTTGCAAATAAGCAGATCTGCCATTTTTCTTGGCGGATCCGTTTTTTTCCCCATTGACTTGCATTATCTGTGGATTTTGACTGATGGTCGTCCGTTGCATCCGTATTTTTGCGGATCCGCCAAAATTGTTGCGTCCGCTGGCATCACCGGACGGACAATGCAACTTTTTTTTGTTGCCGGATCCGCATTCTTGTCTTTTGCTACATATTTAACCCTAAATCCTGTCCAGCTGCTGGAAAAAAATCTCTCTCTCCTTACCGCGGCCACAAATCTCCCGAGACATTACCCGACAACGACCTCTCTCCTCACGACATCACCCAGTCCCCGCGGGATCTCTTCCCGCGACATTCTCTCCCCGCGTCATCCTCAAATTCCCGCGACAGATCTCTCCCTGCGTCATCCTCCAATTCCCGTGAAAAATTTGCTTTTTATTTTCACGGCTTAACGTTATAAATTTCTGTGAATAACGTGGGGGTTCAAGGTGCTCAATACACATCTAGATAAGTTCCCTAAGAGGTCTAGTTTCCAAAATGGTGTCACTTGTGGGGGGGGTTTCCATTGTTTAAGCACATCAGGGGCTCGCCAAACATGACATGGCGTTCGCTAATTATGCCAGCAAATTTTACATTCAAAAAGTGAAATGGCACGCCTTCATTTTCGAGCCCAGCTGTGCGCCCAAACAGTGGATTTTCCCCACATATGGGGTATTGTCATGCTCAGGAGAAATTGCACAACAAAATGTATGGCTCATATTCTCCTGTTACCCTTGCAAAAGTAAAAAAAAAACAAAATAAAAAAAAAAATAGGTCTATAGTAAAATTTTTGTGAAAGAAAAGTAAATGTTTATTTTTTTTCTTCCACATTACAAAAATTCCTGTGAAACACCTGAAGGGTTAATAAACTTCCTGAATGTGGTTTTGAGTACCTTAAGGGGTGCAGTTTTTAGAATGGTGTCATTTTTGGGTATTTTCTGTCATATAGGCCCCTGAAAGTCACTTCAAATGTGATGTGGTCCCTAAAAAAATGGTTTTACAAATTTTGTTGTAAAAATTAGAAATCACTGGTCAGCTTTTAAGCCTTACAACTTCCTAACAAAAAAAAAAAAAAAATGGTTTCCAAAATTGTACTGATGTAATTTGTATTGTGTATTTTTGTGCGATATGACTGATTAAAGGGCATACAAATTAAAATTTTGAAAATTGCCAAATTTTTGCCAAATTTTCGCTTTTTTCCCCAAATAAAAACACAAGTCATATAGAAAATTTTTTACCACCATCATAAAGTACAATATGTCACAAGAAAATCTCAGCATGACAGGGATCCGTTGAAGCGTTCCAGACTTATGCCCTCAAAGTGACAGTGGTCAGAATTGTAAAAATTGGCCCGGTCAGGAAAGTGAAAACAGGCTTCGGGGTGAAGGAGTTAGGGGCACTGCGCTCAGTTTAGTGTGTGAATTTTTTTTTATTTTTTTTTAAACGCTGCTTTTTGCTCGACAGGCTAAATGGTTAAATTTACTGTACATGTCATTTTCTTGTCTGGTCTAAATCACATATGTACAATGTTTCAGAGTGAAACTTCGGACCAAGCTAAACCCAAGCATTTTTGCAGCAGAACAAGAGGTGGCATCCTTCCTGTAGAAGAAAGAACATTTACAAGAATAGTACGATAGTAACGGATGGACATTCATAAATAATCACAATATTTCATTCATGGTAGGCTTCTAACACAAGTGTGACTTGTGTGCCATCCTTCTATCTTACTCAGTAAAGGAATGCTAAAAAGATGAGCTACTGGGCTAGCCGACACCACAGGAGCATCAACGCAGAGCATAAACTGCTGTAGTGCATAGAACGTTATTCACACTGAGCTCTACATTCAGCATCCAGATTACAAACTGCAGTGAATCATAGTGTACATTTAAAGGGAGTCTGTCACCAGGATTTTGCTACCCTATCTGAATGCAGCATCATGTAGTGGCAATGACTGATTCCAGTGATGCATCACTTACTGAGCTGTGTATACATCAGAAGCGTGGTTGGCCCTTCTAAACAGAATATTAAATGAACTACAAACATGAAGCCAATTAGCGTTCATTTAATGCCGTGTAGTATAGCCATTAGGCTAGGGCTACATGGTGAACTGTGTCCCGCTGCAATATGAAGATCATGATGCGATTGACAAAGTCAAATATAACTTGTTTCCAAATAGTCAACATATTTGGATCTTTTGGTAACTGCCGATTCATGACCATGTACAGTGCCTTGCAAAAGTATTTGGCTCCTGGGAACTTTTCAACCTTTTCCCAGATATCATGCTTCAAACAAAGATACCAAATGTAAATTTTTGGTGAAGAATCAACAAGTGGGACACAATTGTGAAGTTGAACGAAATTTATTGTTTTTTTAAAAAAAATTTTGTGGAAATTAAACTGAAAAGTGGGGCGTGCAATATTATTCAACTCCTTTACTTTCAGTACAGCAAACTCACTCCAGAAGTTCATTGTGCATCTCTGAATGATCCAATGTTGTCCTAAATGACAAATGATGATAAATATAATCCACCTGTGTGTAATCAAGTCTCCGTATAAATGCACCTGCCCTGTGATAGTCTCAGGGTTCTGTTTGATGCACAGAGCATCATGAAGACCAAGGAACACAACAGGCTGATACTGTTGTGGAGAAGTTTAAAGCCGGATTTGGATACAAAATGATTTCCAAAACTTTAAGCATCCCAAGGAGCACTGTGCAAGCGATCATATTGAAATGGAAGGAGTATCATAACCACTATAAATCTACCAAGATCCAGCCAAGAGGCCCATAATCACTCTGGATGAACTGCTGAGATCTACAGCTGAGGTGGTGGCGCAGTCTGTCCATAGGACAACAGTCAGTCATACACTGCACAAATCTGGCCTTTGAGAAATGGCTTTATTCCTGCCACTCTGCCATAAAGATATCCATAAAAAGTGTTGTTTAAAGTTTGCAACAAGCCACCTGGGAGACACACCAAATATGTGAAAGAAGGTGCTCTGGTCAGACGAAACCAAAATCTAACTTTTAGGCAACAAAGCCAAACGATATTTTTGGCATAAAGGCAACACAGATATATATATATATACACACACACATACACAAAGGGCTGGACAAAATAATGGAAACACCTGGAAACATCAACAAAAGTTAGTTTCATATGGTGTAGGTCCACCTTATGCGGCGATTACAGCCTCAATTCTCCGAGGTATGGATTCATACAAGGTGTGAATTGTTTTCAAAGGAATTGTAGCCCATTCTTCAGTTAAAACACCCTCCAGTTCTTTGAGCGATGATGGCGGCGGAAATCGACATCTAAACTTGAATCTCTAAAATCGATCATAAATGCTCAATAATGTTGAGGTCTGGGGGCCAGATGAGATGCTCAACTTCATTACAATGTTCCTCGTGCCATACTTTAACGATTCTAGCTGTGTGAATTGGTGCATTATCATCCTGAAAGATGGCGTTCCCCTCCAGGAACAGTGCTTGAAAAATAGGATGCACTTGGTCGCCCAAAATGCCTAAATAATCTCGACTGTTAATTCTTCCATGAAGGGATATCATTGGCCCGGCGGATCTCCACGAAAAAGCACCCCAGATCATCACAGAACCTCCGCCATGATTTACAGTTGGGAGAAGGCAGTCTGGATGGAATGCTTCTTTCGGCTGTCTCTAAACGTACACTCGGCCGGAGGTCGGAAATAGGGTAAACGATGATTCGTCTGAGAATATCACAGGTTTCCACTGCTCGAGGGACCAATTCTAGAGGTTTCTACGCCACTCTAAACGCTTGGAAACATTTGTCATTGAGAGCAGCGGTTTTTGAATTGCAGCTCTTCCGTGGAATCCAGATTTGTGCAGCTCCCGACGAACAGTTTTCGTGCAAACTGGGTTCTGTAGGTGTTCATTGAGCTCAGCAGTGATTTTCTGAGCCAGGGTCTTGCGATCCTCTCTCACAATTCGATTTAGAGTCCGACTGTCACTCTCAGTCAACTTCGACTTTCGGCCGGACCTGTGCTTTGCTGCGGACGGTTTTCCTTCTCTTTCAAACGCAGTCATTACTTTGGAGACAGTACCACACGCCAAGCATTCGGGCACTTTCTGCTACACTGGCGCCTGCCATACGAGCACCAACAATTTGGCCTCTTTGAAAATCTGAGAAGTCTGCCATTGGTATCAGGTTCTCATCAATGTTCTTACAATTCTGCAAAACAGTTAATTTACATACACATCACATAACACAAATAATCAACTACAAAACATATGTCACGGTTTGCATGTTTATAACATGTTCGAAGATTATGATGCCAAAATGTTAGGTGTTTCCATTATTTTGTCCAACCCCTGTGTATGTATGTATGTATATATATATGTATATATATATATATATATATATATATATATATTTATATATATACATACACACACACACACACACATCCAGATGTCTGTGTTGCACGGAGATGTTCTATCATAAATGCAGCATTATCTATGGTGATATGGTGATATTCACACATTCGTGATTTTTTTCACAGACCATGTGTATGTGCAAAACTCACAGAGGCATGTTAATTTTTTTTTTGTATCATGGATGAAAAGAACCAATATGTCTATGGGGCCATAAAAAACACGTACAGCACACGGATGGCAGCAGTGTACAGTCCATCTGCAGGCTGTATTTAACATTGCAAAGGATAGCAGAAGATTTGTAATTTATCCATCCACGAAAATCACCAATAAAACACCGATGGTAAAAATGGACTCACGGATGACATTGATCCAAATAACTGATGACACTGGTACCATTTTTTCACGCGCGTGTCTAAACCCAGACGTGTGAATGAGGCCATGTCAGTATTCTATTTCAGTTGAAAAAGCTTGCCACAATGTAATTTTGTAGACTGATTCGGCCTGAAGCTTCAATAGATTGTGAATGCAGGTAGATATGGCCGAGACAAGACGCCTCTAGTTCCTAATATGAACATTGCCCACACATTACTGCAAGATTACGGCTGATGAGGGGCACCAGGCCTACTGGAACCAAATCTGTGAGACATGTGATTTACGATTGAAAGGCCTCCACGTTTCATAAGTTGGAAATGCACACATAAGTAATAGCTTTGCTTACATTACTCTGCCAAACACCAAAAGGACAAGAATCCTGGTTTCTGCTTTTGTACCAAACCATAAGGCTAAGTGCACACGTTGCAGAAAATTTCTGCTCAAAAACCTGACTCCCTTCCCAGAAACCGCACCTATTTTTCAGCGGCGGTTTTTTGCGCGTTTTTTCCGCAGCGGTTTCAAACCGCATGGAAGCCAAAACCGTGGAAAAATCCGCAAAATTAATGAGCATGCTGCGTTTTTTACCGCGATGCGTTTTTTTCGCGGTAAAAAACGCATCAATGTGCACAAAAAGCGCAAAATGCATAGAAATGACTGGGAAGCTTATTTTTAGCGGTTTTATAATGGTTTTATAGCGAAAACCGCGGTAAAAACCGCTAAAAAAACGCTGTGTATGAACACAGCCTAAGAGATATGATCTTTACCGTCACTATGAGCGGTCCCAGTACAAAAGGAAGAACTGTAGAGCAGAGTCAAGGGAATCCGTCACCAGGCTGTATAATAAAGGCTTCTGCAATCCAGTGATGAATTGTGCATGGAAATACTGTGTGCTGCATTTCCAATGTACGGTATGTTAATAAAGCAGCATCCGTCCTGTACAAGACAGTAGATCACTCATCTTCTCAGCATATCAGCAGGTCTTCAATGTTATTGCACATTTTCTATATTGCAGCCGGCGTGGTTCACCTTAAGGTTCAAATCCAGGCTCCTGACGTCTAAGAAATTGCTGGCAAAAAGACGTCTGCTTCCATGTGTTACTAAGTAAATCTGCTGCACAATCTGTTGCATTCCCTGGTAATGGTCTTTTCTGTAGATTATCCAGCATTTAACCTAATCAAGATGTTCTTTCCCAGTATTACTGTACATTCACAGGCAGCTTTGCACGATTACTCGTCTTGGCTTCACATTCTTTCAAACATTCTCTGCTGATTTCATCAAGGCCTGTCCCGAGCAGAAGGAACAGCAATAAGATCATGTACATCACTGTGGGGACTAGTCCTGAACATGGATAGCTGCCGCCCAATGCCGAGCTCTTCCTCCTAACGGAGACTTTTCATGGTGTTCGCCCTCACCATGGCCAGCTAGCCAAAGAATGAGGTTCTGCGAGCACTGCACATAATCAATGGTGGAAGGAGACTTTGGAAGAAGTAGGACTCCATACAATTGAAGCCATGCATCTACATACACCTTAGCCACACTCACTTTTCTTCTCTTAGGCCACGTAGGAACATATTTGTACTTCAGGAATGTGAAAAGTCAGACTACTAGTAGAGACAATGATTTAGCTCAGCTTTTCTTTCTTTCATCACATTCCCGTGACTCAGAAGTTTCCATACATGTAGTTTGCATTGATAGCTTGACCATAAATGGTCTTACTTGAGTCAAACATGTTGCGCAGCCTTCCATACGTTTCTCACAATAAGCAGTTTTAATTTTGCATTATACTTCTGACAGAAATAGTTCATAGGTCTGTTTTGTCGCATAGGCATTAATACTTCTGCCCCTACATTTTCTATGGGATTAAGGTCAGGGCTTTGTGGTGGCCATACCACTACCTTAACGTCTAAAAGCCATATTGCCATAACTTTGTTAGGCTGAGTGCAGACGGAGTTTTGAGCCCTGCGGATTTTTCCGTGCAGAATGGAAGAAATCCGCAGGTCAAATGACCTGCATTTTTCCTGCGGATTTCTTCCATTTTTCACGCGGTTTTTGTGCGGTTTTCCATCGTGGTTTTCCCCCTGCGGATTTGGTGACAGGGGAGATGGAAAACCGCACAAAAGTAGTAACATGCTGCGGATTTTGTACCGCGGAAAAATCCGCAGCGTCTGGACAGCGTTTTTTTTTTTCCATTCATTTTAAAGGTACTGTACATCACAATGCGGATATGCAACGTTTCTGCGCGGTAAAATGCGCTGCGGAAACGCTGCAAATCTGCATCGTGTGCACATGGCCTAAGTTTGCTCGGTGCTTATTTTCCATTAGGCGTAAAGGGAATCTGTCCGCAGGTTTTTGCTGCCTCATCTGCCGCCGGCCCTCAGGAGCGGTGGAGCGTTCAGCTGCATATATTGCTAGGCGGCTGCACGCTCCGCTTCTGAGTGCCGGCGGCAGTGCTGGGTATTAACATGCGAGACTTGGCTGTGTTTCTCGCATGTGTGATTCCGGCCTGATAATCACTAGGTGAGAAAACCTTTAGTGTAAACAACACACAGCCTGCCATGTGACATCTCACTGAAATCGGTGTTTTAACCCCTACATCATGCTGTTCTTAGATTTAGGCTGCGTTCACACATTGTGGTTTTTTCGCGTTTTCACGGCGGTTTTTAACGCGCGATTTTGCCGCGAAAACGCAAAAAAAAAACAGCATCCCATGTATTCTTATGAGATTCTGCAATGCTGTGCTAATGCTGTGGATTTTCCAGCGGCGGAATCACATCGCGGAAAAATACGCAGCATGCTCATTATTTTGCGGAATCGCGCCGATTCCGCCCAAATAGGAATGCATTGTTCTGCTTACTTTCCGCATATGGCTGTGCCCACCATGCGAAAAGTAAGCAATACATTTGTGGATGGTACCCAGGGGGTGGAGGAGAGGAGACGTCCTCAAAGGCTGTGGGTACCATATCCCTGTAAAAAATAGAATTAAAATTTAAAAAAAAAAAAAAAAAAAAAAAAAAAAAAATCGGGTTATATTCACCTTCCGGCATCCCGCGCAGCCTTACCGATGCTCCTGCCAACTCCCTTTCCTAGTTACGTCATCATAGGTCTCGCAATGGGAACGGGAGCATCGCAATGATCGGGAAAGCTGCCCGGGACGTCGGAAGGTGAGAAAAACACGATATTTTTTTTTTTTTTTTTTAACATTTGATCTTTTCACTACTGATGCTGCATAGGCAGTCTCAATAGTAAAAAGTTGGTCACACTAGTCAAACTGTGTGTGACGAGTGTGACCAACATGTTACCTTCCTGGCTGATGCCTTGAAAATTAGTTTCAATACTTACGCTGCTAGCAGGGATCTTACCAAGGTCACCGCAGTTCAGCCCGGCTGGGAACAGATCCTCAGTGACCGGACATATCCTATATGATGTCACCACTGGTCACTGAGGCTCCGCTCGCAGTAGTTCATGTGATTTTATCATTAATATTTGTGTAACGCATACACATGCGTTTGTATGCGTTTTTCCGCGCATGCGTTTTTTTGCGGTATGCGCTCGGGCGCACAAAATGCATCCTGTTGCATTTTTTGGGCGTCCGACTTGCCTCAAAAAAACGCATGCGCGCGCAATGCGTTTTTTTACAGCAGGACACCCATTATAAGTCTATGGGTGCGCATATGTGCGCATTGGCATGCTTATGTATGCGTTTTTTTGCGCATGCGTTTTTTTTTTTACCATTAGTTTGACAATGGAATTTAGGGGTTTGGGTTAGAGTTAGGGTCAGTTAAGGGGGTTTAGGGTTAGGGTCAGGGTTAGTATGGTTTGGTTAAGGGTTAGGGTCAGGGTTAGGGTCAGGGTTAGGGTCAGGGTTAGGGTCAGGGTTAGGGTCAGGGTTAGTATGGTTTGGTTAAGGGTTAGGGTCAGGGTTAGTATGGTTTGGTTAAGGGTTAGTATGGTTTGGTTAAGGGTTAGGGTCAGGGTTAGGGTTAGTAAAGTCATGGTTTGGGTTAGTGTGAGGGGCCACCTAATGTTGGAAAAAAACCGCAAACGCGGTAAAAACGCACTAAAAACGCATACAAACGCATAAAAACGCTGCGTTTTTCTCATGCATGCTCATAAAAATGCTTGAAAAAAACGCAGCATTTGTATGCGTTTTTTCAATGCGTTTTTTTGCGGGAAAAACGCGCTGCAAAAAAAAGCAAGTGTGAAATTAGCCTAACAGGGAGAAATGCAAGATTCTACATCTGGGAAAGAAAAACGAAAGTCACATCAACAGAATGGGAGGAATAGAACTAAGCAACAGAATGTGTGAAAAAGACTTGTGTATACTAATAGATAACAGACTGCACATGAGTCAGCAGTGTGACGCAGCAGACAAAAAGGTAAACAGAGACCTAGAATGTTTTATCAGAAGCATAGAGTCTAGATCATGTGAAGCAACTATACCATTGGACTTCTCCTTGGTCAGGCCTTATCTGGAATAATGTGTCCAGTTTTGTGCAAAATATTTTAAAAAAGACATTGAAAAACTGGAGCAAGTTTAGAGAAGATCTACCAGGTGGTGAGTGGACAGCAAAGTATGCCCTACGAGGAATGGTTAAAATATCTGGGAATGTTTAGCTTGCAAGAAAAGAAGGCAAATAGGAGACTTAATAGTGGTCTCTCAAATATCTCAAGGGATGGAGAGGGATCATCCTTATTCTCATTTTCACATTGAAACACAAGAAGGAATGGAATGAAACTGAAAGGGAGACGATACAGATTTGATATTAGAAAACACTTTTTGACAGAGTGATGAATGAGTGAAACAGGCTCCCACGAGAGGTGGTGAGTCCACCTTCAAAGGAAGTCTTTCAGAGGCCAGACAAACATCTGTCTGGGATAGTTTAGTGAATCCTGCATTGAGCAGAGAGTTGGACATGATGACCCTGGAGGTTCCTTCCAACTCTAACATTCTATGATTCAATGACACACAGCTCTGGCAAAAATTAAGAAACCACTGCACAGCTTTATAAAAATCAGCTTCTCTACATGTCTGACAGCCATTCCATTCCTGTGTCAGTTGAATTCCAACCAGAGTAAAGCTCATTCTACTTAATGTGCTCCTGATTAGATGATCACCTGAACCAAATCTTATTTAACAAAGGAAAGCGTAAAAAAACCTGATGTGGTGTACACAGTCCTATTGCAATAGGACAAGCTGGATGGCAAAACAAGTGCAACTAATATCCCAAAAGTAATAGGAATGAAAAAATAACTTTTAACCATGCCAAAGGAGTTGAAAAGTCTTGAGTGAGGAAAAGAAGGGCTCAATTCTGGCTTTACTAGCAGAGGCATACAGTGAGCATCATGTTGCCTCCATACTTAAAATTTCTAAGATGGCAGTCCATTACAACAAGGTCAAGCAGCAGACATTGGGGACAACAAGGCTACAGCTCGGCAGAGGGTGAAAATGACTCTCCACTGACCGAGATAACTGTCATCTTATTCGAATGTCACTCAGCAACCGCAGGATGACTTCAAGTGACCTACAAAAGGAATGGCAAATGGCAGCTGGGGTGAAGTGCACGGCAAAAACAGTTTGTAACAGCTCCTAGAGGCAGGGCTCAAGTCATGTAAAGATAGAAAAAAAGCCTTTCATCAATGAGAAGCAAAGGAGAGCCAGGCTGAAGTTTGCCAAAAACCATAAGGACTGGACCATAGAGGACTGGAGTATGGTAATCTTCTCTGATGAGTCTACTTATCAGATTTACCCAACACCTGGTCATCAAATGGTTAGACGGAGACCGGGAGAGGCGTACAAGCCACAGTGTCTTGCACCCGGTGTGAAATTTGGTGGAGGATCGGTGATGATCTGGGGATGCTTCAGCCAGGCTGGAGTTGGGCAGGTTAATCTTTGCGAAGCACGTATTAATCAAACCGCATACAAGGTTATCTAGGAAAAACAGATGATTCCTTCTGCTCAGGCAATGTTCCCCATTCTGAGGACTGTTTTTTCCAGCAGGACAATGCGCCATGCCACACAGCTTGGTCAATCAATGTGTGGATGAAGGATCACCACATCAAATCCCTGTCATGTCCAGCCCAATCTCCAGACCTGAACCCCATTGAAAACCTCTGGAATGTAATCAAGAGGAGATGGATAGTCACAAGCCATGAAAGAAAAACTGCTTAAATTTTAGTACCAGGAGTGGCATAAGGTCACCCAAAAGTAGTGTGAAAGACTGGTGCAAAGCATGCCAAGACGCATGAAAGCTGTGATTAAAAATCATGGTTACTCCCCATAATAATGATTTCTGAACTCTTCCTGAGTTAAAACATTAGTATTGTTGTTTCTAAATGATTATGAACTTGTTTTCTTAGCATTACTTGAGGTCTGCAAGTACTGCATTTTTTTTTGTTATTTTGACCATTTCTCATTTTCTGAAAATAAATACAAAATTTAGTGCTTGGAAATTCGAAGACATGTCAGTAGTTTATAGAATAAAAGAGCAATTTACATTTTACTCAAAAATATACCTATAAAGAGAAAAATCAGACAATCTGAAAATTTTGCAGTGGTCTCTTAATTTTTGCCAGAGCTGTATATGCAGAAATGAAAGTCAAAATAAAATTTCCCAAATCATAAAGTGAAACCTCTGAACACAGCAACGCCCACTTCATGGCTTCCAATGTTATAACAACCTACCTTGGCTTGAGGTGGCGGTGGTGGAACATAAGGAGGATCCGTTATATAGGTCTTCTTACTATTTGGAGGTGGATATGAGCCAGGAGGTTGCTGACCCACCGCATGGCCAGATGAGTAAGAGGGTTCAGGTTTCCACCCTCCTTGCTGTGAGTAAGGAATCTCGGCATTATTTCTTCCGCCATAGCCCTGTGATGCTGGATAGTAAGGATCATGGTATTTTACTTGATTACCCTGGGGATACCCATAGCCAGGATCTGCATAGCGTACAGGTTGGGGTGGAATATATTCTGATTCTCGTGGAGGTGCTTGCTTTTGAGGAGCATAGTATTGGTTTGGTGTAATATTGTAAGGCTGACTTGGTTGGGGGGCTGGTGGAACATAGTGAGGGCTGGGCTGGGCAGATTTAACTTGCACATTAAAAGTAGGTCGGCTTGGAGTAGTGGCTGTGGCATAAGATGCAGGGACTGGTTGAGGCCTCTGTGCAGCTGGTGACCCTGCTGGCGCAGGCAGTGTTGTGGACTGCGGTAGAGGTTTGGCAGCAGACTTCTTTGTTGCTGTCAGAGGTGGTTGGTTTGGTATTATCATCCTCTTATGACCAGTTACTGGGGTTCCAGCTGATGGGTGAGTCAATGTCCCAGTTGCAGACCCAGAGCCCTACATACATATAAAAAAGAAAATTAATTTACTTGAAATACGTAAAAAACTAAACACATTATATGAATTGCAGAAATTATCTCCATGAATAAAATGAAATAAACAAAGAAAAAAGTTATATTGCATAATGTATGCATTAAAATTATATCTATATTATACTCTGAAATACATGTAAATGTGCTTACTTTGTCTAGTCCTTTGTGAAAGTTTCTCTTTATAATATTAAAATGCTCATGGTAATATACACAGTCAAAATTGCTGGTACCCCTCGTTTAATCACAAAAAAGCCACAATGGTCACAGAAAACTTGAATCTGACAAAGGTAAGAATAAATCAAAAATCTATGAAAATAAACAAATGAAGGTCAGACATTGCTTTTCAACCATGCTTCCAAAGATTAAAAAAAAATAAAAAAAAAATAAAAAATAAAACTCATGAAATAGGCCTGGACAAAAATGATGGTACCCCTGAAAATGTGACAAAAGGGACATGTTAAATCAAGGTGTGTCCACTGATTAGCATCACAGGTGTCTACAATCTTGGAATCAGTGAGTGGGCCTGTATAGAGGGCTACAGATAATCACTGTGCTGTTTGGTGACATGGTGTGTATCACACTCAACATGGACCAGAGGAAGCGAAGGAAAGAGTTGTCTCAGGAGATTAGAAAATTATAGACAAACATGTTAACGGTAAAAGTTATAAGACCATCTCTAAGCAGCTTGATGTTCCTGTGACTACAGTTGCACATATTATCCAGAAATTTAAGCTCCATGGGACCGTAGCCAACCTCCCTGGACGTGGCCGCAGGAGGAAAATTGATGACAAATCAAAGAGACGGATAATACGAATGGTAACAAAAGAGCCCAGAAAAACTTCTTAACAGATTAAAGGTGAACTTCAAGCTCGAGGAACATCAGTGTCAGATCGCACCATCCGTCGTTGTATGAGCCAAAGTGGACTTCATGGTAGATGACCAAGGAGGACACCATTGTCGAAAAAAAAAAATCATAAAAAAGCCAGACTAGAATTTGTCAAACTACATGTTGACAAGCCACAAAGCTTCTGAGAGAATCTCCTATGGACAGATGAGACAAAAATGGAACTCTTTGGCAAGGCACATTAGCTCTATGCTCACATACGGAAAAATATCAAGAAAAGAACACGGTCCATACTGTGAAACATGAAGGAGGTTCTCTTAGGTTCTGGGGCTGTTTTGGTGCATCTGGCAAAGGGTCTCTAGAATCTGTGCACGGTACAATGAAATCTCAAGACTATCAAGGGATTCTAGAGAGAAATGTTCTGTCCAGTGTCAGAAAGCTTGGTCTCAGTCGCAGGTCATGGATCCTGCAACAGGATAATGACCCAAAACACACAGCTGAAAACACCCAAGAGTGGCTAAGAGAAAACATTGGACTATTCTGAAGTGGCCTTCTGTGAGCCCTGACCTAAATCCTATTGAGCATCTTTGGAAAGAACTGAAAAATGCCGTCTGGAAATGGCAACCTTCAAACACGAGACAACTGCAGCAGTTTGCTCTTCAGGAGTGGGCCAAAATACCTGTCAAGAACTCTCAATGACAGTTACAGGAATCTTTAGATTGCAGTGATTGACTCAAAAGGTTGTGTAACAAAATATTAAGTTAAGGGTACCATCATATCTGTCCAGGCCTATTTCAGGAGCTAATTTTTAAAAAAAATTCTGTGGAAGCATGGTTGAAAAGCAATGTCTGACTTTCATTTTTTTATTTTCATAGATTTTTGATGTATTATTACTTTTGTCAGATTCAAAATTATTTCTTTGACCATTGTGGGATTTGCTGTCATTAAACGAGGGGTATCAACAATTTTGACCACCTGTGTATAAGAATTATTCAGCCATTCTGACATAGATTAGGAGAAAGTACACAGCCTCTTCAGGTCTAAGAGATAATAAATAATAATTGTATGCAGTTTGAATTGGGAGATCTGGTGGCAGATCCTCCTTAAAGGGAACAGTTCACCAGGATATTACACACCTACTGGTAACAAAAGGCATGTGTGTAACAGCCCTCTAATGCTAATTTAATCTATACCTTGTTAGGTAAATTTAGAGTTTAAGTTTTAGTTGCGTACAGTTCTTCAGCTACTCTCCAGTCTTAAGCTGTGTGCACACAGTGTGTTTTTGCGCTTTTTTTGAACCCGGAAATGGGCTAAAAATGCTACGGAATCCTTATGCAAGCTAATTCAATGACAATCCTGAAGTGTTGTACACATGATCAGTAAATTTCCTTTGAGTATTTGCAGTATGTTTTTTCTGCAGGATGTCAAATCTTTGTGCGTTTCTGCAGAGTTCTTCACCTATTGACTTCAATTGAGTCAGTCAAATCCGCAGCTAAATGTCCTGGTGTGTGGTACATATAATAGAGCCAGCACTACTATGTCCTGATGTGTGGTACATATAATAGAGCCAGCAATACTATGCCCTGATGTGTGGTACATATAATAGAGCCAGCACTACTATGTCCTGATGTGTGGTACATATAATAGAGCCAGCACTACTATGTCCTGATGTGTGGTACATATAATAGAGCCAGCAATACTATACCCTGATGTGTGGTACATATAATAGAGCCAGCAATACTATGTCCTGATGTGTGGTACATATAATAGAGCCAGCAATACTATGCCCTGATGTGTGGTACATATAATAGAGCCAGCAATGCTATGCCCAGATGTATGGTACATATAATAGAGCCAGCACTACTATGTCCTGATGTGTGGTACATATAATAGAGCCAGCAATACTATGTCCTGATGTGTGGTACATATAATAGAGCCAGCAATACTATGTCCTGATGTGTGGTACATATAATAGAGCCAGCAATACTATACCCTGATGTGTGGTACATATAATAGAGCCAGCAATACTATACCCTGATGTGTGGTACATATAATAGAGCCAGCAATACTATACCCTGATGTGTGGTACATATAATAGAGCCAGCAATACTATACCCTGATGTGTGGTACATATAATAGAGCCAGCAATACTATACCCTGATGTGTGGTACATATAATAGAGCCAGCAATACTATGTCCTGATGTGTGGTACATATAATAGAGCCAGCAATACTATGCCCTGATGTGTGGTACATATAATAGAGCCAGCAATGCTATGCCCAGATGTATGGTACATATAATAGAGCCAGCACTACTATGTCCTGATGTGTGGTACATATAATAGAGCCAGCAATACTATGCCCTGATGTGTGGTACATATAATAGAGCCAGCACTACTATGTCCTGATGTGTGGTACATATAATAGAGCCAGCACTACTATGTCCTGATGTGTGGTACATATAATAGAGCCAGCAATACTATGCCCTGATGTGTGGTACATATAATAGAGCCAGCAATACTATGTCCTGATGTGTGGTACATATAATAGAGCCAGCAATACTATGCCCTGATGTGTGGTACATATAATAGAGCCAGCAATGCTATGCCCAGATGTATGGTACATATAATAGAGCCAGCACTACTATGTCCTGATGTGTGGTACATATAATAGAGCCAGCAATACTATGTCCTGATGTGTGGTACATATAATAGAGCCAGCACTACTATGTCCTGATGTGTGGTACATATAATAGAGCCAGCAATACTATGTCCTGATGTGTGGTACATATAATAGAGCCAGCAATACCATGCCCTGATGTGTGGTACATATAATAGAGCCAGCAATACTATGTCCTGATGTGTGGTACATATAATAGAGCCAGCAATACCATGCCCTGATGTGTGGTACATATAATAGAGCCAGCAATACTATGTCCTGATGTGTGGTACATATAATAGAGAAAGCAATACTATGCCCTGATGTGTGGCACATATAATAGAGCCAGCAATACTATGTCCTGATGTGTGGTACATTTAATAGAGCCAGCACTACTATGTCATGATGTGTGGTACATATAATAGAGCCAGCAATACTATGTCCTGATGTGTGGTACATATAATAGAGCCAGCAATACTATGCCCTGATGTGTGGTACATATAATAGAGCCAGCAATACTATGCCCTGATGTGTGGTACATATAATAGAGCCAGCACTACTATGTCCTGATGTGTGGTACATATAATAGAGCCAGCACTACTATGTCCTGATGTGTGGTACATATAATAGAGCCAGCAATACTATGTCCTGATGTGTGGTACATATAATAGAGCCAGCAATACTATGTCCTGATGTGTGGTACATATAATAGAGAAAGCAATACTATTCCCTGATGTGTGGTACATATAATAGAGCCAGCACTACTATGTCCTGATGTGTGGTACATATAATAGAGCCAGCAATACCATGCCCTGATGTGTGGTACATATAATAGAGCCAGCAATACTATGTCCTGATGTGTGGTACATATAATAGAGAAAGCAATACTATGCCCTGATGTGTGGTACATATAATAGAGCCAGCAATACTATGTCCTGATGTGTGGTACATTTAATAGAGCCAGCAATACAATGTCCTGATGTGTGGTACATATAATAGAGCCAGCAATACTATGCCCTGATGTGTGGTACATATAATAGAGCCAGCACTACTATGTCCTGATGTGTGGTACATATAATAGAGCCAGCAATACTATGCCCTGATGTGTGGTACATATAATAGAGCCAGCAATACTATGTCCTGATGTGTGGTACATATAATAGAGCCAGCAATACTATGCCCTGATGTGTGGTACATATAATAGAGCCAGCAATACTATGTCCTGATGTGTGGTACATATAATAGAGCCAGCAATACTATGTCCTGATGTGTGGTACATATAATAGAGCCAGCACTACTATGTCCTGATGTGTGGTACATATAATAGAGCCAGCAATACTATGCCCTGATGTGTGGTACATACAGTCATGGCCAAAAGTATTGACACCCCTGCAATTCTGTCAGATAATATTCAGTTTCTTCCTGAAAATGATTGCAAACACAAATTCTTTGGTATTATTATCTTCATTTAATTTGTCTTAAATGAAAAAACACAAAAGAGAATGAAGCAAAAAGCAAAACATTGATCATTTCACACAAAACTCCAAAAATGGGCCGGACAAAAGTATTGGCACCCTCAGCCTAATACTTGGTTGCACAACCTTTAGCCAAAATAACTGCGACCAACCGCTTCGGGTAACCATCAATGAGTTTCTTACAATGCTCTGCTGGAATTTTAGAACATTCTTCTTTGGCAAACTACTCCAGGTCCCTGATATTTGAAGGGTGCCTTCTCCAAACTGCCATTTTTAGATCTCTCCACAGGTGTTCTATGGGATTCAGGTCTGGACTCATTGCTGGCCACCTTAGAAGTCTCCAGTGCTTTCTCTCAAACCAATTTCTAGTGCTTTTTGAAGTGTGTTTTGGGTTATTGTCCTGCTGGAAGACCCATGACCTCTGAGGTAGACCCAGCTTTCTCACACTGGGCCCTAAATTATGCTGCAAAATTTGTTTGTAGTCTTCTGACTTCATAATGCCATGCACACGGTCAAGCAGTCCAGTGCCAGAGGCAGCAAAGCAACCCCAAAACATCAGGGAACCTCCGCCATGTTTGACTGTAGGGACCGTGTACTTTTCTTTGAATGCCTCTTTTTTCTCCTGTAAACTCTATGTTGATGCTTTTGCCCTAAAAGCTCTACTTTTGTCTCATCTGACCAAAGAACATTCTTCCAAAATGTTTTAGGCTTTTTCAGGTAAGTTTTGGCAAACTCCAGCCTGGCTTTTTTATGTCTCGGGGGTAAGAAGTGGAGTCTTCCTGGGTCTCCTACCATACAGTCCCTTTTCATTCAGATGCCGACGGATAGTACGGGTTGACACCGTTGTACCCTCGGACTGCAGGGCAGCTTGAACTTGTTTGGATGTTAGTGGAGGTTCTTTATCCAACATCTGTACAATCTTGCGTTGAAATCTCTTGTCAATTTTTCTTTTCCGGCCACATCTAGGGAGGTTAGCCACAGTGCCGTGGGCTTTAAACTTCTTGATGACACTGCGCACGGTAGACACAGGAACATTCAGGTCTTTGGAGATGGACTTGTAGCCTTGAGATTGCTCATGCTTCCTCACAATTTGGTTTCTCAAGTCCTCAGACAATTCTTTGGTCTTCTTTCTTTTCTCCATGCTCAATGTGGTACACACAAGGACACAGGACAGAGGTTGAGTCAACTTTAATCCATGTCAACTGGCTGCAAGTGTGATTTAGTTATTGCCAACACCTGTTAGGTGCCACAGGTAAGTTACAGGTGCTGTTAATTACACAAATTAGAGAAGCATCACATGATTTTTCGCACAGTGCCAATACTTTTGTCCACCCTCTTTTTTATGTTTGGTGTGGAATTATATCCAGTTTGGCTTTAGGACAATTCTTTTTGTGTTTTTTCATTTAAGACAAATTAAATGAAGATAATAATACCAAAGAATTTGTGTTTGCAATCATTTTCAGGAAGAAACTGAGTATTATCTGACAGAATTGCAGGGGTGTCAATACTTTTCGCCATGACTGTATAATAGAGCCAGCAATACTATGCCCTGATGTGTGGTACATATAATAGAGCCAGCACTACTATGTCCTGATGTGTGGTACATATAATAGAGCCAGCAATACTATGTCCTGATGTGTGGTACATATAATAGAGCCAGCAATACTATGTCCTGATGTGTGGTACATATAATAGAGCCAGCAATACTATGTCCTGATGTGTGGTACATATAATAGAGCCAGCAATACTATGCCCTGATGTGTGGTACATATAATAGAGCCAGCAATACTATGCCCTGATGTGTGGTACATATAATAGAGCCAACAATACTATGCCCTGATGTGTGGTACATATAATAGAGCCAGCAATACTATGCCCTGATGTGTGGTACATATAATAGAGCCAGCAATACTATGCCCTGATGTGTGGTACATATAATAGAGCCAACAATACTATGCCCTGATGTGTGGTACATATAATAGAGCCAGCCTACTATGTCCTGATGTGTGGTACATATAATAGAGCCAGCAATACTATACCCTGATGTGTGGTACATATAATAGAGCCAACAATACTATGCCCTGATGTGTGGTAGATATAATAGAGCCAGCCTACTATGTCCTGATGTGTGGTACATATAGAGCCACAATACTATGTCCTGATGTGTGGTACATATAATAGAGCCAGCCTACTATGTCCTGATGTGTGGTACATATAATAGAGCCAACAATACTATGCCCTGATGTGTGGTACATATAATAGAGCCAGCAATACTATACCCTGATGTGTGGTACATATAATAGAGCCAACAATACTATGTCCTGATGTGTGGTACATATAATAGAGCCAGCCTACTATGTCCTGATGTGTGGTACATATAGAGCCACAATACGATGTCCTGATGTGTGGTACATATAATAGAGCCAGCCTACTATGTCCTGATGTGTGGTACATATAATAGAGCCAACAATACTATGCCCTGATGTGTGGTACATATAATAGAGCCAGCAATACTATGCCCTGATGTGTGGTACATATAATAGAGCCAGCAATACTATGCCCTGATGTGTGGTACATATAATAGAGCCAACAATACTATGCCCTGATGTGTGGTACATATAATAGAGCCAACAATACTATGCCCTGATGTGTGGTACATATAATAGAGCCAGCCTACTATGTCCTGATGTGTGGTACATATAGAGCCACAATACTATGTCCTGATGTGTGGTACATATAATAGAGCCAGCCTACTATGTCCTGATGTGTGGTACATATAATAGAGCCAACAATACTATGCCCTGATGTGTGGTACATATAATAGAGCCAGCAATACTATGCCCTGATGTGTGGTACATATAATAGAGCCAGCAATACTATGCCCTGATGTGTGGTACATATAATAGAGCCAACAATACTATGCCCTGATGTGTGGTACATATAATAGAGCCAGCAATACTATGTCCTGATGTGTGGTACATATAATAGAGCCAGCAATACTATGTCCTGATGTGTGGTACATATAATAGAGCCAGCAATACTATGTCCTGATGTGTGGTACATATAATAGAGCCAGCAATACTATGTCCTGATGTGTGGTACATATAATAGAGCCAGCACTACTATGTCCTGATGTGTGGTACATATAATAGAGCCAGCAATACTATACCCTGATGTGTGGTACATATAATAGAGCCAGCAATACTATGTCCTGATGTGTGGTACATATAATAGAGCCAGCAATACTATGCCCTGATGTGTGGTACATATAATAGAGCCAGCAATACTATGTCCTGATGTGTGGTACATATAATAGAGCCAGCAATACTATGTCCTGATGTGTGGTACATATAATAGAGCCAGCAATACTATGCCCTGATGTGTGGTACATATAACAGAGCCAGCAATACTATACCCTGATGTGTGGTACATATAATAGAGCCAGCAATACTATGTCCTGATGTGTGGTACATATAATAGAGCCAGCACTACTATGTCCTGATGTGTGGTACATATAATAGAGCCAGCAATACTATGCCCTGATGTGTGGTACATATAATAGAGCCACAATACTATACCCTGATGTGTGGTACATATAATAGAGCCAGCACTACTATGTCCTGATGTGTGGTACATATAATAGAGCCAGCAATACTATAACCTGATGTGTGGTACATATAATAGAGCCAGCAATACTATGCCCTGATGTGTGGTACATATAATAGAGCCAGCAATACTATGTCCTGATGTGTGGTACATATAATAGAGCCAGCAATACTATGTCCTGATGTGTGGTACATATAATAGAGCCAGCACTACTATGTCCTGATGTGTGGTACATATAATAGAGCCAGCAATACTATACCCTGATGTGTGGTACATATAATAGAGCCAGCAATACTATGTCCTGATGTGTGGTACATATAATAGAGCCAGCAATACTATACCCTGATGTGTGGTACATATAATAGAGCCAGCAATACTATGTCCTGATGTGTGGTACATATAATAGAGCCAGCAATACTATGCCCTGATGTGTGGTACATATAATAGAGCCAGCAATACTATGTCCTGATGTGTGGTACATATAATAGAGCCAGCAATACTATGCCCTGATGTGTGGTACATATAACAGAGCCAGCAATACTATACCCTGATGTGTGGTACATATAATAGAGCCAGCAATACTATGTCCTGATGTGTGGTACATATAATAGAGCCAGCAATACTATGCCCTGATGTGTGGTACATATAATAGAGCCAGCAATACTATGTCCTGATGTGTGGTACATATAATAGAGCCAGCAATACTATGTCCTGATGTGTGGTACATATAATAGAGCCAGCAATACTATGCCCTGATGTGTGGTACATATAACAGAGCCAGCAATACTATACCCTGATGTGTGGTACATATAATAGAGCCAGCAATACTATGTCCTGATGTGTGGTACATATAATAGAGCCAGCACTACTATGTCCTGATGTGTGGTACATATAATAGAGCCAGCAATACTATGCCCTGATGTGTGGTACATATAATAGAGCCACAATACTATACCCTGATGTGTGGTACATATAATAGAGCCAGCACTACTATGTCCTGATGTGTGGTACATATAATAGAGCCAGCAATACTATAACCTGATGTGTGGTACATATAATAGAGCCAGCAATACTATGCCCTGATGTGTGGTACATATAATAGAGCCAGCAATACTATGTCCTGATGTGTGGTACATATAATAGAGCCAGCAATACTATGTCCTGATGTGTGGTACATATAATAGAGCCAGCACTACTATGTCCTGATGTGTGGTACATATAATAGAGCCAGCAATACTATGCCCTGATGTGTGGTACATATAATAGAGCCACAATACTATACCCTGATGTGTGGTACATATAATAGAGCCAGCACTACTATGTCCTGATGTGTGGTACATATAATAGAGCCAGCAATACTATGTCCTGATGTGTGGTACATATAATAGAGCCAGCACTACTATGTCCTGATGTGTGGTACATATAATAGAGCCAGCACTACTATGTCCTGATGTGTGGTACATATAATAGAGCCACAATACTATACCCTGATGTGTGGTACATATAATAGAGCCAGCAATACTATACCCTGATGTGTGGTACATATAACAGAGCCAACAATACTATGCCCTGATGTGTGGTACATATAATAGAGCCAGCCTACTATGTCCTGATGTGTGGTACATATAATAGAGCCAGCAATACTATGTCCTGATGTGTGGTACATATAATAGAGCCAGCAATACTATACCCTGATGTGTGGTACATATAATAGAGCCAGCACTACTATGTCCTGATGTGTGGTACATATAATAGAGCCAGCACTACTATGTCCTGATGTGTGGTACATATAATAGAGCCACAATACTATACCCTGATGTGTGGTACATATAATAGAGCCAGCAATACTATACCCTGATGTGTGGTACATATAATAGAGCCAACAATACTATGCCCTGATGTGTGGTACATATAATAGATCCAGCCTACTATGTCCTGATGTGTGGTACATATAATAGAGCCAACAATACTATGCCCTGATGTGTGGTACATATAATAGAGCCAACAATACTATGCCCTGATGTGTGGTACATATAATAGAGCCAACAATACTATGCCCTGATGTGTGGTACATATAATAGAGCCAGCAATACTATGCCCTGATGTGTGGTACATATAATAGAGCCAACAATACTATGCCCTGATGTGTGGTACATATAATAGAGCCAACAATACTATGCCCTGATGTGTGGTACATATAATAGAGCCAGCAATACTATGCCCTGATGTGTGGTACATATAATAGAGCCAGCAATACTATACCCTGATGTGTGGTACATATAATAGAGCCAGCAATACTATGCCCTGATGTGTGGTACATATAATAGAGCCAGCAATACTATGTCCTGATGTGTGGTACATATAATAGAGCCAGCAATACTATGTCCTGATCTGTGGTACATATAATAGAGCCAGCAATACTATGCCCTGATGTGTGGTACATATAATAGAGCCAGCAATACTATAACCTGATGTGTGGTACATATAATAGAGCCAGCAATACTATGCCCTGATGTGTGGTACATATAATAGAGCCAGCACTACTATGTCCTGATGTGTGGTACATATAATAGAGCCAGCACTACTATGTCCTGATGTGTGGTACATATAATAGAGCCAGCACTACTATGTCCTGATGTGTGGTACATATAATAGAGCCAGCAATACTATGCCCTGATGTGTGGTACATATAATAGAGCCAGCAATACTATGCCCTGATGTGTGGTACATATAATAGAGCCACAATACTATGTCCTGATGTGTGGTACATATAATAGAGCCAGCAATACTATGTCCTGATGTGTGGTACATATAATAGAGCCAGCACTATGTCCTGATGTGTGGTACATATCATAGAGCCAGCAATACTATGCCCTGACGTGTGGTACATATAATAGAGCCAGCAATACTATGCCCTGATGTGTGGTACATATAATAGAGCCAGCAATACTATGTCCTGATGTGTGGTACATATAATAGAGCCAGCAATACTATGCCCTGATGTGTGGTACATATAATAGAGCCAGCACTACTATGTCCTGATGTGTGGTACATATAATAGAGCCAGCAATACTATGCCCTGATGTGTGGTACATATAATAGAGCCAGCACTACTATGTCCTGGTGTGTGGTACATATAATAGAGCCAGCAATACTATGTCCTGATGTGTGGTACATATAATAGAGCCAGCAATACTATACCCTGATGTGTGGTACATATAATAGAGCCAGCACTACTATGTCCTGATGTGTGGTACATATAATAGAGCCAGCACTACTATGTCCTGATGTGTGGTACATATAATAGAGCCACAATACTATACCCTGATGTGTGGTACATATAATAGAGCCAGCAATACTATACCCTGATGTGTGGTACATATAATAGAGCCAACAATACTATGCCCTGATGTGTGGTACATATAATAGATCCAGCCTACTATGTCCTGATGTGTGGTACATATAATAGAGCCAACAATACTATGCCCTGATGTGTGGTACATATAATAGAGCCAACAATACTATGCCCTGATGTGTGGTACATATAATAGAGCCAACAATACTATGCCCTGATGTGTGGTACATATAATAGAGCCAGCAATACTATGCCCTGATGTGTGGTACATATAATAGAGCCAGCCTACTATGTCCTGATGTGTGGTACATATAATAGAGCCAACAATACTATGCCCTGATGTGTGGTACATATAATAGAGCCAGCAATACTATGCCCTGATGTGTGGTACATATAATAGAGCCAGCAATACTATACCCTGATGTGTGGTACATATAATAGAGCCAGCAATACTATGCCCTGATGTGTGGTACATATAATAGAGCCAGCAATACTATGTCCTGATGTGTGGTACATATAATAGAGCCAGCAATACTATGTCCTGATCTGTGGTACATATAATAGAGCCAGCAATACTATGCCCTGATGTGTGGTACATATAATAGAGCCAGCAATACTATAACCTGATGTGTGGTACATATAATAGAGCCAGCAATACTATGCCCTGATGTGTGGTACATATAATAGAGCCAGCACTACTATGTCCTGATGTGTGGTACATATAATAGAGCCAGCACTACTATGTCCTGATGTGTGGTACATATAATAGAGCCAGCACTACTATGTCCTGATGTGTGGTACATATAATAGAGCCAGCAATACTATGCCCTGATGTGTGGTACATATAATAGAGCCAGCAATACTATGCCCTGATGTGTGGTACATATAATAGAGCCACAATACTATGTCCTGATGTGTGGTACATATAATAGAGCCAGCAATACTATGTCCTGATGTGTGGTACATATAATAGAGCCAGCACTATGTCCTGATGTGTGGTACATATCATAGAGCCAGCAATACTATGCCCTGACGTGTGGTACATATAATAGAGCCAGCAATACTATGCCCTGATGTGTGGTACATATAATAGAGCCAGCAATACTATGTCCTGATGTGTGGTACATATAATAGAGCCAGCAATACTATGCCCTGATGTGTGGTACATATAATAGAGCCAGCACTACTATGTCCTGATGTGTGGTACATATAATAGAGCCAGCAATACTATGCCCTGATGTGTGGTACATATAATAGAGCCAGCACTACTATGTCCTGGTGTGTGGTACATATAATAGAGCCAGCACTACTATGTCCTGGTGTGTGGTACATATAATAGAGCCAGCAATACTATGCCCTGATGTGTGGTACATATAATAGAGCCAGCAATACCATGCCCTGATGTGTGGTACATATAATAGAGCCAGCAATACTATGACCTAATGTGTGGTACATATAATAGAGCCAGCAATACTATGTCCTGATGTGTGGTACATATAATAGAGCCACAATACTATACCCTGCTGTGTGGTACATATAATAGAGCCACAATACTATGCCCTGATGTGTGGTACATATAATAGAGCCAGCAATACTATGCCCTGATGTG